>NW_007603319.1:0-291 GCF_000523025.1 Cynoglossus semilaevis | reverse complement strand
ATCTGATACCTCAGCCCAAATACTTAACTGCTTGACTTAACTTTGTGCGGCACACCGTAAACATTGACACTATCGCCCTGGCAACAGCAGCCCATGACATACTGGAGGAGAAAAGAAAGTATCAGATACTCCAAGTTGTAGTATCGCTACTACACAGGTTTAGTTGTGTAAGTCGGACTATAAATGAGTCAGTTCCCCACCGGTCATGAAACTCACTGCATGTCAGTGACACTTACTAATTTATATACCTGTACTCCTCCCACTTGAATACTACTTGAGTAGAATAAAATA
>NW_007603318.1:0-291 GCF_000523025.1 Cynoglossus semilaevis | reverse complement strand
TTTTAAAAAATGAGGTAGTGAGATATTACGATAGGCTCCAGGCAGCCGAGGATGGCTCCATAAATCAGCATTTTGCCGATCTTCACGTTGACAGGGAGACTGGCCAGGTGGTGACCCAGAGGGGTGAGGAGATGACTGGACAGTTCACAGGCACCGATCTTTCTCAGCAGGTTGACGGCATTACTGACCGACTGAGACAGAGGAGGATCAAGGGCCCGGCTCAGGAAGTCCTCCGGAGAACCATACTGACATTTCTAACACGGGGGGAGAAAATGGAGGCTGGTGAGGAAG
>NW_007603317.1:0-291 GCF_000523025.1 Cynoglossus semilaevis | reverse complement strand
GACAGATGGACAGATAGTAATAAAATGTGAATATTTCATCGCACATCTGTAAATGTGTTATTTGTTTTTAAAAACTGCTGCTTATCACAGAAGCAGGAGATCCTCAACCAGGTAACTGATACGTCTGTTTCTTCTCCTGTTGTGCTGTGATCTCTTGCATGATCATTACGATTGTTACGTTTAGTTTCTCACAGTGATATAACCTATATAATATTTATTTAAATTATAAGTAGTTTTTTTGGAATGCTGACAATGGGCATTTGAAAGTGCTCTTTCCAAGGCGAAATAGTA
>NW_007603316.1:0-291 GCF_000523025.1 Cynoglossus semilaevis | reverse complement strand
AAAAATGAAAAGATTGTTGTACATTATAGATGAGCTGGAGGATAAGCACTCTGACATCGTTGAGTCTCTGAGAATGCAGATGAGAAAGATACTGTTGGAGGAGAGGTTTTCACACCATCACCCAGATCACAACTGCTCCGCTTCCATATAAGACACCGGGGCAAAACGTGTTTGAGCTCCGTCTGTTCACTAACTCAGGGCTTCGTCAGTGTCTGACCTGAGGGTGAAGGCTCAACGACCACAAGCTGGTTGTTGAGGTGGTATTTTAAGCTCGAAGCGCTTCAGTGAAAT
>NW_007603315.1:0-291 GCF_000523025.1 Cynoglossus semilaevis | reverse complement strand
TGTCTTGTATTTGCAGGGCGCTGTAAAACTGAATAATTCTCAGGGTATAAAAAGTACTATAAAAAGTACTTGTATAGAAAATACGAGATATTATCAACTGTGAGAACAACGGCCTCTGTCAGAAATACAGTACTAAATTAAACAAAACACTTAAGATTTAAACAAAAGAATGGCAAACACTATGTATTTTGGTTGGTAAAATCGAATCCAGATTCTCTGGGAGGTACCATTCTAATCTGCTTTCTCATTTCATACTGTTAGAGTAGGACCTAGATTCATTACCATGCCAGA
>NW_007603314.1:0-291 GCF_000523025.1 Cynoglossus semilaevis | reverse complement strand
AAGGGAAGAAAAATAAAGGTGTTTTTCTTATCGATGTCTCGCTGCTGATGCTTTAAAACATACGTTGAAATAAAGAGCTGATTTGCACCAGATGTGCACACATCGGGGCGTGATTAACGTGTGTGTGTTTGTGTGTGTGAGGGTGTGTGTATCTGCTGCTGCTGCTCTGCGAGCGCAGGATAATATTTTGTCTTTTGGTGGGAATTAATGCCAGCCCTGATAAGGACGTCAGCTGAATAAATGCTGTACCTGTAATCACAGCCCTGGGTCTGAGCTAATGTGCCGGGGGAG
>NW_007603313.1:0-291 GCF_000523025.1 Cynoglossus semilaevis | reverse complement strand
GCTGGCTCTGACGCTCTCCAGGTCCTTGATGAAGGTGCGTGCGTAGCCGCGGTAGGCGTTGGGCGAATAAATACATTCGGTGGAAAAGTAGTCGAGCTTCTTGAAGTAGGCGTACAGGACGATCTCCTTCTCGTAGGCGTATTTGAGGGGCTTGCAGCACGGCACCACCGCCTCTCCTTCGCTGGCAGTGGAGATGGCAGTGCAGTGGCGAAGACGGGCGACGTCCCCGCGCAGGACGTTCATCAAAACGGTCTCGGCAACGTCGTCGGCATTGTGGCCTGGGGGGAAAAA
>NW_007603312.1:0-291 GCF_000523025.1 Cynoglossus semilaevis | reverse complement strand
TGAATTACTGTAATATTCAGTTGTTGAAATGTTTGCTAATTCAGCCTGGCTATGATCGAGCTAACTTTTTAGACCAGAAAATGAAGGTGCTTAAAATGTCCGTACAAGTAAATCGCAACATGAACCTGTTCCTTAAGACACACTTCTGAGTGTTAAACTCAGACTTCGCTCCAGTGTTCATCGGGTTAATCTTGTGATTGGGAGGGTTGTCGGTCCAAATCCCAGTGTCAGTTTTGTGGTGTGTCGCAGTATACACTTTGAAATATCTTCTTTGTAATTGTGAAAAAAAAA
>NW_007603311.1:0-291 GCF_000523025.1 Cynoglossus semilaevis | reverse complement strand
ACACACACACACCTGTGATTAGGTTAGTGTGACATTGACGTATTGAATGTGAGCGTGAGCTGGAATCATTATTTCATTGTTGACAACACGCCGCCGCGGCTGCTCAGCGGGAGTGACGTCACCCTCCTGTCCTCAACACGGGGATGGGACCATATTGATGGAACGGTCCTGCAGTCCCAGCGCTCTGGTGGCACCGCTGCATTCATCAGGTGTCACGGCGTCTCAGTTTAGGATTTAAAACACAAAGTTAAGACGCAAAAGAGTGGACGTCCTCCACGTTTGATATTTGTT
>NW_007603310.1:0-291 GCF_000523025.1 Cynoglossus semilaevis | reverse complement strand
ACAGATGGGAAGACGATTAAAAAAAAACTAAACTAAAAGATAAAGATAAAGACCTGTTGTCGAGGGTTAGTGAAAGACGTGCAGTTTTGACACAGCATCGCTAGTTTGCACGCAGAAAATCAACAGTCAATACCTTATTCATAGGAAGTTCATCTTCAGGCTGAAAGCAGGCGATTGAAGAGAAGGTATAAAGAGTGATTACTCCTCATGTGCACGACCGACGTTTCATATGTAACTGGTATCTTTGTCTGCATCACTCGTCAGAAGGCAAACACTCAAGTTTAAATTCTT
>NW_007603309.1:0-291 GCF_000523025.1 Cynoglossus semilaevis | reverse complement strand
AAAACATTAATGAAAATAACAATAATAAAAAATAAAAGAGTGTAATAAGTCATTCATGAACGCACCACAGCCAACGTGTCCCCCCTCCTCCATCCTCCCGTCCCCCCTTCCTACTCTCTCTCTCCGAGTCTTTGCTGCTTCCTGTCTCTGCGTCTGTCATATTTTCACGTTCACAGGTTTCATTATTTACAACTTCTCACGTCGTCACGTCGGGATTTTCTCTAAGGAACGTTTTCTTTTGTTTCCCTCTTCCTCCGTCAGGTGAGGCACAAATACAAAACATGTTATTAT
>NW_007603308.1:0-291 GCF_000523025.1 Cynoglossus semilaevis | reverse complement strand
TGGAGGGCAAACTCCTGTGAAACTCTTTTCATTCCCTCTACCTCACCTGCTTTTCAGGCAAACATGGGACGAGCTCCTGGACCGGACCTCAACTCCTCTGGTTGGCTCCGTCAGTGTGTGAACGCCTCCTGCCAGGCCCCAGTAGGGTGGGCGTATCCATACAGTACCGCTCAGCTGATCTTCATCTCTGTCATCACCACCTCCCTCAGTGTCATGACGGTGCTGGGCAACGCCCTGGTCATCCTGTCCATCAAGGTCAATCGTCGGCTACGGACCGTCCACAACTACTTC
>NW_007603307.1:0-291 GCF_000523025.1 Cynoglossus semilaevis | reverse complement strand
TTCCTTCCTTCCTCTCTTCCTTTCTTCTATTCTCGTTCCTCCTCTCCCTGCTCTTTTTCCCCCTTGTTTGTTTGTTTCTTCCTTTCTTTCTTCCTTGGTCTCTGTCCTGATTTCACTCACACACAGGCAGACAGCGATCAGCTCAGTGGCTCCCAGACCGATGGCCAGGTAATGCATCTGTTCCTCTGGGATTCCTGACTCACGGAAGATGTCGAAGGCGTAGAAGTAGAGCTGGAGGAGAAATGAAAGAAGCATTTACACCACGTCGACCCTGATGAGGCCGACTGAAGC
>NW_007603306.1:0-291 GCF_000523025.1 Cynoglossus semilaevis | reverse complement strand
CTCCAATGACATTGTACACTAGATCGTGAACGGTGTTGATGTTGTTGTGGCTCTTTTTAACACATAGGTATGAAATTATGAATTTCAAGAAGATGGGAAAGGACAGCTATGACTACATAAGCATCGGCAGTTGGGACAACAGAGGCTTAAAGATAGACGACGATGAACTGTGGCCCAATAAAGAATCGATTATCAAGTCAGTCTGCAGTGAGCCGTGCGACAAGGGGCAGATAAAGGTGAATGGGAGCGAACACGACCCACAATGGCACAATGACAGTTTCATTCACATAA
>NW_007603305.1:0-291 GCF_000523025.1 Cynoglossus semilaevis | reverse complement strand
TCTGGACCATTTAAAAACCCTCCACTCCTTCTACTCTGTCTCTTTTTCTTTGTGTCTCTCTATTGCTCCCTCTCCTTCCTTCCTCCACCTAAACCCTCCGCCGCCCTCCGTCTCCTGCTCTCCTCAGGTCGGCTGGGCTCAGACGGTCTTGTTATATCGGCTGACAAACAGAGTTCTGAGGTGGGGGAGGAAAGGGGGAGGAGGGGGAGGAAGGAGTGAATGTTTAAGGCGGTAGTTTCTCCGTCCTTCTGTCCGTCTCAGGTGCTGGTCCAGAAAAGTAAAACAAGAAAA
>NW_007603304.1:0-291 GCF_000523025.1 Cynoglossus semilaevis | reverse complement strand
CGGCGATCGTTTACTCACGTCTGCGATTTCGGTGGTCCAGCCGTCCTGCTCGCTGAGGATGCCGATGGCCCTCTGCAGGGCCTCCTCCCCCTGCTTGATGTAGGAGACCTCCTCCTCACTGAACTGCTCCTCCTCTCTGATCCGAGAACCTGAAAGAAAAGGCGGGAGTTGGGAATGTGGTTGGAAGAAACTTTTGGAAACAACAAATCAAATACTATCACTACTGTGATAGTACTAGTACTAGTACTTGAGTAGTATTTAGTCACTGTGGTAGTAAGGATTGTACTACAT
>NW_007603303.1:0-291 GCF_000523025.1 Cynoglossus semilaevis | reverse complement strand
AAGATTAATCAAAATGCAAATAGGGGTCTCGACCTCACTGGAGCCCTACATTATCAACCTGCCATGACCATGAATTATATTTAGTCTCTATAATGTCTGTTACATCAGGCTCCATATAATTAAACAGTGAGTCATTAATGACTTTCAGTTAAGTTTCATTAATGGCTTGATGCAGTGAAAATACACAGTGTTATCTGCACATCTGAATAGCAATCACCATAAGAAATAAAATATGGAATGTCAACAAGGACAGCAGCTGAACAACTGTTATCCGTTTATATCGTTTTTTTT
>NW_007603302.1:0-291 GCF_000523025.1 Cynoglossus semilaevis | reverse complement strand
TGTCTGCTTCTTTGTCTTTGTTTTGGTGGTCTACACTTGTTTCTGTTCGAATTGTACCGAAAAACATGTCTTTAGTCTGGGAGGTTGAGGTCTGAGTGTTGGAGGGGATACTCACTGCCTGAAGGCCGCTGATTTCCCCAATAAAGCCCAGGACTATTTTCGGAGGTAAGAATATGTCATGTTGGGTCACGTTTTGAATGGGAATTTTCACAGTCTTGGAAACACCCGCAGGTACAATAACCAGAGCCGAAAAAAGCTCTAACCCATCCGGTAAACTGCTCTCTATTGCTG
>NW_007603301.1:0-291 GCF_000523025.1 Cynoglossus semilaevis | reverse complement strand
TATTACAATCCCATTTAGAGGAAAATGGAAAATCAAGCACGATGGAAAGGCGTCCATCTTAAGTAGATAAACACTGCACAGAGTGTGTGGAAAACCTTTGTATTAAAGCCAGGTTTGACAGGACAGTGGTGTGCAGCTAACATGGGATGTAGCTCCTGTGCTAACTATGCTAACCATAAACTCTTTAGGTCACATGTTTTAGTAAAATAGTTAATACAGAGCCTTGTTTGTCCTTTTATATTATATTTTTGTCCCTAAGATACAATATATACATATATGCATATATATGTA
>NW_007603300.1:0-291 GCF_000523025.1 Cynoglossus semilaevis | reverse complement strand
TTTTTTTTTGTTATATTATTGTTCAAATCAGGAAGTTTGCAGCCTCATTTCTTCCATTTGAACCAGTTTCTTTCAGTAGTTTCTGTCTTGTTGTCTGAGAGTTAAATAATACTTTAATAAAGTCTGTGAGACACAAACTAATGTTTGGAAACACATAAATAATCAGTGGAGAAAACTGCTGAAGCAGCTGAGGGTAATTTGGGTCAGGGCTTTTTTTGGTGTTTTGGTGCCGGCAAAGTTTCAGAGGGAAGTAACCTGAATTCACCCTGTGCTGCTGCTGCTGCTGCTGCT
>NW_007603299.1:0-291 GCF_000523025.1 Cynoglossus semilaevis | reverse complement strand
AATTAAAACATAATATTGTGGCTGTAAAGATAACTAATGTCAAACCACAGTTGCTGAAAGAACAGCTAACAAAGACATGGTCATGACAGCATGTGGTGAATTTATATGTTTTAGTTCAATATTTCTTCCTTTTTGGAAGACAATTCATTGATTGCATTGAAAGCATTGGGAATAATTCAGTTATAAACACTACACTGCTGTAATGGGGACAATGATTCTGATTAGAAAAAATGTAAATGTTGTCACTCAGTCTCAAATATTTCTATCACAGTAAGGAGGAGTCCATGCAAA
>NW_007603298.1:0-291 GCF_000523025.1 Cynoglossus semilaevis | reverse complement strand
AAAAACTGCAAAGTGAAAAAAATTAAAATGCAGTAGATGATGTAGACCATAAGTCTTTTATGGTGCGTGCACGTGACTGCGCTATTCTTCATTACAACGGGTTATTGCTGTTGAGATGAACTGATCCTCTGTGTATATCAAGTCATATAAAAGAGATCCACAGCAAAGGTGATGTCACTGCAAGGAGAGTTGAAAGGGTTGCCATGGTGACAGGCGAAGGGAGTCTTGACTGGGTGGGGTGCAGCTTTAAACATTCAGTACTGGAGAATACGTGTGTGTGTGTGTGTGTGT
>NW_007603297.1:0-291 GCF_000523025.1 Cynoglossus semilaevis | reverse complement strand
GTATGTGGACAGACACGTGAGAACAGACGACTCTGCAGATGACTGTGTTTATGAAACAGCAGTACATCTTCACAGACAGTCAACTGTGAACTAATAAATCAACAATCGGCCAAAAAATACACAAATGAGGGCAAAAGACGACGGAAATATTCACAGAGAAAACTTACCTCTCTCCCCTTCCAACAGCAGAATAAGAAGAGACAAGAAAAGAGGAAAATCAAATATTAATTTGACGTGTTTTACTTTTAAGCTGTTTGCAGGGATTTTCTAAAAGAACCAAAATTTAGGGGA
>NW_007603296.1:0-291 GCF_000523025.1 Cynoglossus semilaevis | reverse complement strand
CACTCCCCCATGAGGAGCCTTTTGTCGCCGCGTCCGTGAATATGACAGCTCTTTATTAAAGCTCAGCAGAGGTTGACGTGTAATTTTATTTATTCTCTCTTTGCCTTTTCATCAAATAGTAACCAGAGAGTGGTAATTAAGCGCCGCAATGAACTCTGGCAGCCTTGTTTGTTTCTGTGGGAAATTATTAAAACACAGAGCGCCAAGGACGGCAGAGCAGGTAATTTTCTGCTCTTTCCTCAGCCATTAGCTAATACTGAGCATCTTCAGTGCCAGAGTGACAAACAAGAC
>NW_007603295.1:0-291 GCF_000523025.1 Cynoglossus semilaevis | reverse complement strand
TAAAATACCATCTCAATGCCCAGCATGTGTTTGTGGAGAATTACATCTCTGGTCAGAGACCCAGCCTGTGTCAGAACAGCCTTACTGAGAGCAGGGCAGCGAGGAAGTCTGCGGCCGACAAGCAGGAACGCCAAATGGACTGTGAGAATCTACGGCCTTTAATCATGAATAATTACTATCATGTACTATTACAATTAATCGTTGTTAATCCAACGCTAACCATGTAAATAATCACATTAAAATTGTGTAAAAATGTCATTGTGAGCGTATCATAATACTAGACTCTAATAT
>NW_007603294.1:0-291 GCF_000523025.1 Cynoglossus semilaevis | reverse complement strand
TATTCATGTCCCACAGCTAAATATGATACGATAATAGTGATGATGTGAAGTCACTGGAGAGCTAAGCTAAGCTAAGCTAACATATTTTACACAGCTTTAAGATACTTTATTATTATCTATAACATCCTCTAAGGTCAGTGCAGTTGAATAAATATCCTTAGTGTCCTAAAACTACACAGACTCAACCTTGGCCCTAATTCCACCCCGGTCTGGTCTGTAGCCCCCACCACCATCTGTGGGCCCAGATGACGAGGGTAGACGGCATCAGAAACAACAGCCAAGTTTTTTTTT
>NW_007603293.1:0-291 GCF_000523025.1 Cynoglossus semilaevis | reverse complement strand
AATTATGTGGTTCCTCCGGGGCTCAAACCCAGGCAGATGCGTTAAAGCAGGCGCGATATACTGCGGCACTGTGTAACCATAAAAATGTGTAGTGTTAACTTTTGATAATCTCCATTGGTTTTGCAGACCTGACCACTAGGGAGCAGCAGTAGATACTTTGACAAACAGCACATGAATGCATACAGTAATCAATAATTTACTGATGGCAGCCACATTCTTATTGAAGTCAGGCTTGAAATCCACACAAAATGAAATAAAATAGATTAGAGTGACTGTCATTTTGATGGATCA
>NW_007603292.1:0-291 GCF_000523025.1 Cynoglossus semilaevis | reverse complement strand
CTCCACTTTCTATTTTTTTTTTTTTTTGACTACTTGTTTCTTCCCAACAGTTTTATTTTTTAATTCAGATGTCGCTGTTTTTTTTTTCTTCTCTTTTAATCTGCAGCTACTGTTTCATCTTTGGACCATATTTTTTCCTGCTAATGACCATGAAACTGTTTTCACACCGGCCTCTGAGCTCAGCTCCACAGACTCTGCCACAGTTAATGCTGTTAACTGTCCAATCATGTGGCTCTGCAGCAAATCTGGGAGAGGAGGGATTTGAACAAGGATCACGTTTATAATGACAGT
>NW_007603291.1:0-291 GCF_000523025.1 Cynoglossus semilaevis | reverse complement strand
TTTTGTATCTGATTGATCGTTAGAATTAAAAAAAAAAGGAAAACATTTTCAAAAGACATTTCAAAAAAGTGGCAGTGAAATAACTGCAAACAGATGTGTTGAATTAATAACCAGAGTCCTTTAACCTCCTCCTACGGCTGAACAAGAGCCGGCTGTGAAAAGGAAACAGAAGGAGACGTGTGTGTGTGTGTGTGTGTGTGTGTGTGTCTGTTGGTGATGTTGGGTTGATAAAAACTAATCTGCCCGGAGATGCTTAAGGCTATGCAGCAGATTTTTGCACAAAAAAAAAAA
>NW_007603290.1:0-291 GCF_000523025.1 Cynoglossus semilaevis | reverse complement strand
CAATGAGATCCCTCTGATGCTGTAGAAGCTTTCTGTGGACCATGGCTTGTGCTGTAAGATGTGACTACAGAAATGTTCAAAAACAGCCTACTAGAACACCTCACACTTGGGGTTAAATCGAGGCACTGTAAATGATGCAGGTACGGGCTGATCTATTTAACATGAGTTTGAATGTGATTGGATTTTTTTGAAAAGAAGCAAAATCCAGTTATAAGAGGGTGTGTAGACATACGTAACCACAATATCTCAGTTCTTAATTTTTATTTTCCCCTCTCTTAAAAGATTTTTTTT
>NW_007603289.1:0-291 GCF_000523025.1 Cynoglossus semilaevis | reverse complement strand
GTCTCTCGCAGTAATGTCTGTCTCCCGCACATCCTTCACCTACACAGATCTGGCAGTGTGGTGGTCAGCTGCTTTTTGTGCCGTGTTCACGTGTCGGCCATATCTACAGACTACACGGATGGCAAGGGAACCCACCACCTGCACATGTGGGCTCCTCACCCACTCTGAAGGTAGGACCATGTGTTGACAGATAGGCCACGATGTGGAACCTATTAAAACAATACTTGTGAATAAGTGACTTCTTGACTTGGTCTTTCAGAGGAACCACCTGCTTGATAATGTTTATTCTTC
>NW_007603288.1:0-291 GCF_000523025.1 Cynoglossus semilaevis | reverse complement strand
TTACTGATTTCACTCCTGCGCCACAGCTGTGACTGACCAGGCAGGAAACTTCTTTTTCAACGGGGCCTACAAAGTGGACAGTCCCCAGAACTTTCATGCCGCCGGTACTGTTTTCAAATACCGTCGGCCCATGGATGTGTATGAGACCGGGATCGAGTACATCGTTGCTAAGGGACCCATCGATCAAGCAATCAATATCCTGGTAGGCCTACCGTAGTACTTTCACTATGTCTGTGCAGTATTGCAAAAACAATAATCCGCTAAGATTTTCTTAGGAAGCTCAGATCTTTC
>NW_007603287.1:0-291 GCF_000523025.1 Cynoglossus semilaevis | reverse complement strand
GTTTGGCTTTTATATGAAGGTTGACTTGTAGTTATTAAACGAAAAAGTCAGTTGCTGTGTAGGAGGAAGTACCGCAGTACACGAGGTCGTTACACTGTATCAGCGAGGTCTCTCCTGGAGAAAGATTCCAAGGCAGTTTCGAGATGATGTCTCTGTAGAAACAAACACCATCGCAGAGTTTATATTTTTAGTATTTAGTATCGGTATCCATTGACTGGTGACATAATATGATTGTACGAAACGTTTTCCTGAACACGAAGTGTATTTTTTCATTTTCAAAATCCATCAAGC
>NW_007603286.1:0-291 GCF_000523025.1 Cynoglossus semilaevis | reverse complement strand
AAAAAAAGAGCAGAGTGATTGAATTAAACATCCATCGTCAGGTCGGTCTGATCCAGCCGGCTGTTGAAATCAGCACCAACACCTACTTTCACTCACTCTCACTCTCCTTCATCTGGTAATTTGACATCTTAAGATGGCTTACAATCAGCACTTGACAATTTGTCTTTCTTGTGGCTGCTCGAGTAAAAAGGAGCAACATGAAAGGTGAGACGAGAGGAACGGGAAGAAAAACAAAGAACAGAAAAAGAAATAGCACACAGTTGACGGTCTGTCTGTGTGTGTGTGTGTGTG
>NW_007603285.1:0-291 GCF_000523025.1 Cynoglossus semilaevis | reverse complement strand
ATCTCCTAGAGTCAACTCTAAACAAATATATTATATCATTAGTCTTCATTAAGACTTACTCGTTTTCTATGTAATTGTAAAAAAAGACTTCAATAGCAGCATGAGATCGAGTACACTATTAGAGTTGACCTTTAGTGTCATAAGCTACTGATTTTTATTCCTGCATTATTCAATTACTGTAGTGGCGATGCCTCACTTCTGCACCTAGGAGGATCGATCAATAAGCTGCATTGATTGCCGGGCGTTTGAAGACCAACTGTAGTCAGTGATGAGAGCACAAGTTTGAGAGGG
>NW_007603284.1:0-291 GCF_000523025.1 Cynoglossus semilaevis | reverse complement strand
CAGGGTTCGTTCATTTCAGCCTCTGCAGCAGGACTGTGTTCTGACGGGTATCTACCACTAGAGGGAGCCCCATGCACGTGCTGTGTGATGGTTTAAAGTCAGAGCGCGGACGTGAAAGTAAACATGTCTCGGTCAGAGCTTCAGTTATTGACGGACGTCTCTGTTGTTTCACTGGAGGATTAAATATTGACGTCAATATTTTTAACAACATTATAAAAATGAACTCGTCAAAGCAGCTGTACAGGTTTGAAACATGGAGTGTTCACTGTAGAGTTCAGATGTTTGTCTGCT
>NW_007603283.1:0-291 GCF_000523025.1 Cynoglossus semilaevis | reverse complement strand
AACAACAACAACAACAACAACATTCTCCCACCCGCCGTTCCACAATTCACCATCGGTGGCAAATTCAGGAAGTAAATCGGAGAAAAATCTCATACACGTGCACAACATTCATCAACCGACTGGCCATTCTGTCGACACGTGTGCACGTGAAGAGCGCACGCCGTGTGAGACGGAGAGATTACTGTAACATACAGCGTGGGATGAACGGGTCTTTTGTCTGGATTGGTGTCGTCTTGTGGGTTTAGAGAAATGATTTCTCAGCTGGTGATGACGCTGAGACACAAAAAAAAA
>NW_007603282.1:0-291 GCF_000523025.1 Cynoglossus semilaevis | reverse complement strand
CATTTTTCGAAGACATCCACTCTTCCCAATGACAAACCCCTGATGATAAGCCCCAGTCATTGGTGAACACATCTGTTCCTGGGTCCTTGATGTGTAAATTTGCCTTAGAGCTAAAGTTAAACTATTTACTATCTCCTTCCCTTGAGTCAAATCTGTCCAGATGTCATTGTTTACGATGTCAAAGCAGGGAGCCTTACAAATGAACACGGGTGCATTTTCAGCTGTATCCAAAAATCTCAATCTCTAAATACTGTGGATTGCAAGTTTTTTTTAATAATAATAATAATAATA
>NW_007603281.1:0-291 GCF_000523025.1 Cynoglossus semilaevis | reverse complement strand
ACAAGAACAATTTAATTGTTCATGAGACGCTTTCTGGTCCTATGTCTCTGTCTCTGTCTCTCTTCGTCCCCAAGTTCCAGATGCTCTCTGTTCACAACCCCTGCGTTCTCTCGGCCCCTCAGTAGTCCAGTCAGGGTTGCTGAAAGTTTTGAAGCTCCAGCAGAATTATGGGAAAGTATCAGAGTGCAGAGGCTGCTGTGTCTGGACGCAGAGCTGCAGAGACACTGAGTCAGTCTCGGATCTCTGGGAGACTGCTCTGGGAACCAGGAGAACTGCGCTGCTGGCAGGGTT
>NW_007603280.1:0-291 GCF_000523025.1 Cynoglossus semilaevis | reverse complement strand
CGTGGCTACTAATATTGTTCAGTGAAAATAGAATAATGGAGTGACAGTTGTTAGCTCAAAAGATGCCAATAAGGCACAGTTCCCACCATCCCTGTGGAATAATCTATCGGTCGAGTCTGGTTGTTTTGTACTATAGAATGTGTTGTACAATGTGTGTAATTTTATGATTCTTTAAAGTGATGTAGAGGTTAAGATACTAGATAGAGCATATGGAACATTTTCCAAGTTTGTTGGAGGTACACAGTGCTGAGCACTAAGGTATAAAGTAGAGTTTGTTTGAGTTTTTCTGGA
>NW_007603279.1:0-291 GCF_000523025.1 Cynoglossus semilaevis | reverse complement strand
TGCTATAATCATCTAAAATACCACTACGTATACTATAATCATAACAGATATACACTGCATCCAGCAGGTGGCACCCTCACATCAAGAAGTCTTTGCCTAGAGCATGGGTGGCCACTTTTTTTTTTTTGGTATACAAGCTACCGTTCAAATGACCAGGGTCACGTGATCTACCTGCGATGAGAACGTTAAATATATATTCAGTAGGATGATTTAATCAAAATACATGTAGGAGTAGACTGACAGGAACGGTTTTGTAATGGTTTACTTAAGGTCAAGGTCAAGGTCAAGGTC
>NW_007603278.1:0-291 GCF_000523025.1 Cynoglossus semilaevis | reverse complement strand
TTGTATTATATTAAATAACCCTATTTTTACAGGTAAATGTAGCCGTCAAGTGTCTGAAGACTGATGTCCTCAGCCAACCTGATGCTCTGGAAGACTTCATCTGTGAGGTCAACGCTATGCACTCCCTGGACCACCAGAACCTCATTCGTCTCTACGGTGTGGTGCTCACACACCCGATGAAGATGGTAGTGGACACGCAGAAACTCATCCACTTAGCTTAGGCGTTGTCCTCACAATTGTCCTAAAATTTGACAGATTGCAATTGCATGTAAAAGTCATGCATAAAGGCTT
>NW_007603277.1:0-291 GCF_000523025.1 Cynoglossus semilaevis | reverse complement strand
CTTCTTCTGCACGGCCTTCTTTGGCTTCACGGCAGCAGAACTCTTGGACTTGAAAGAACCTGAAGCTCCGTTTCCCTTCACCTGAACCAGGTCTCCTTTGGCGACCAGTTTCTTGACCGCGCGTTTAATCAGAGCGGACTTGTGCTCCACATCGAAGCCCTGAGAGCCGAGTGTCTTCTTCAGGGCCGCGTAGGAAATGCCTTTCTTTTCCTGGGACGCAGCCACAGCCTTCAGGATCAGCTCGGCGGCGCCAGGACCGGACTTCTTGGCGGGTTTGGCGGACTTCTTCTT
>NW_007603276.1:0-291 GCF_000523025.1 Cynoglossus semilaevis | reverse complement strand
TTTTTTTTTTTTTTTGATCAGTGAGGAGGATTAAACGCTATTACTGACAGGTTAATGCATATTAATGCTAACGGCTTAGCCTAACTCAGCCTTTGTCTTCTACGCTGTTCGGCTCTTTTCCACACTTGGCGGTATCTCGCTTTCAAAGAGAGCTTTATTAAGTAGCACAGCAGGTAGAACTGAGCAGGTCTGTCCATGCGGAGACACAGTTACAAACAGTCCAGAGTTCAGGAAGAGTTCTGAGGACGGGGCTTCTCTGAAGAAAGAAACTCATAAATGAAGAAGGTCTAA
>NW_007603275.1:0-291 GCF_000523025.1 Cynoglossus semilaevis | reverse complement strand
CGTCAGTAACTGACAACAGACGAGTAATTCAGCGGGTCTGAATTACTGGTTTAAACTGACACACACACAGTCTGTGTGTGTGTGTGTCCCCGTGTGTGTCTGTGTCCGTGTGTGTGTGTGTCTCTCTAACACTCAGTCTCCTCAGGCGTTCAGCTGTGGCTCAGCGGCAGCCTCACCTGCCTTACCCTGACCCTCCTCCATCTTCAACATCAGCCTTCTGTGACTGTGTTTGACTCGACCAAAAGCTATGACTCCATAATAATCATGCAGTGCCCCCCCCACCACCTCTCC
>NW_007603274.1:0-291 GCF_000523025.1 Cynoglossus semilaevis | reverse complement strand
TTTTTTTTTTTTCGTTGACAGTGATTATGAGGGGTCTTGTTTATCTTTAAAAAGAGTGAGTGAATATAACAAGTTATGTTGATCAGATTTCTATGTGAAAACAAACAGATAGAGAACAAGGGTGCCGATTTATGTTTGTGTTGGTGGGTGTTTATAAAGTTAATTATAAAATTCATAATTAAATAGAAAATGCTTTATTATCAACATTTTTTCTCCCCTCCTCTCTCCTCGTTTTTCTCGCTCCATGTTTTCTTTCGGATGGTCTTTTTATATGTTTATATAAATTGGTAG
>NW_007603273.1:0-291 GCF_000523025.1 Cynoglossus semilaevis | reverse complement strand
TTTTTTTTTTTTTTTTCAAATTTTCTACAACGTACAGACTATAGAATGTTCTTCTTCCCATTTTCATTTTCCCAAAAGGTTCATTTTTTTGACGTTGTGACCGAAGGTGATTCTTTACCTCCTTAGCCTGATCTTTCTCCGACGCCTCTCCCCCGAGCTCCACGGCTGATTCGCTCTGGACGTTCTCTTCTCCGGTCTGACCGTCGGCATCATGTTCCCGTCTGTCGGCCGACTCCGGCTGCATTTCGTCGTCGTCTTTCTCTTCCTGTAGACCACCGCACATCGTAAAAA
>NW_007603272.1:0-291 GCF_000523025.1 Cynoglossus semilaevis | reverse complement strand
ATTAACAGTGGATTAATTCTAATTAAACTGGATTAATCCAGATTAAACAACGTTGTGCAAATGAAGAGATAATTTTAGGTGAAACACAAAATCTCATCCACAACAGATTAGTGGGACGTTTTTTGTTACTTACTCACTTCCTGTTGTCCATTTCTGCTTCCTTGACAGTTTTACGTCCACGCCCGCCTCCTGGCTCTGAGCAGAGCGTTCCCCGAGAAGTTCAAGACGGAGCCCATCGTCTCCCTCAAGGTTTGTGAATGAGAGCGAGTGAATGGATTCACACCTGGACTG
>NW_007603271.1:0-291 GCF_000523025.1 Cynoglossus semilaevis | reverse complement strand
AAAAAAAAATGGAATAATGAAAAAAAAAGACCAATGTCAGTCTTTGTTACCCAGAGTCCAGTCTGGTGTTCCTGTTGCCGTGGGCAACAACCTCATGCTGCTGCGTCTCAGTGTAGACAGGGCAGATCATTTGCCCCTACTTGGCTTAGTGAGACCTTCAACCTGGAGAGTCGTTTCAGTGAGGTCTGAAATGTTGGATTCTACCTCTAAGAAACTGGTACCGATTGAAAGACGTAGAGACTGTTGGAGAACAAGCGAACTCTGGGTGTAACAACAACCAGACTAATGATG
>NW_007603270.1:0-291 GCF_000523025.1 Cynoglossus semilaevis | reverse complement strand
GACTTTACATTGTTTTCGTGATCATTTGACATTTTTTGAAGACAAATGGATACTCTCATACTACTGCTCTAGTATCTGTGAGAGGGTGAAGTTGTGAAAGAGAGAATGGATAAAACTGTTTCATTATTTACATTAATTTACTCAAAAATGCAGCTTTGGCTCAGCGGTGGGTCGGGTCCATACGGAAGGTTCTGGAGTTCGATTCCACCTACAAACTGTAGTTGTTTGGGTTGAAGAAGTGTGTAGTGTGTGAAAACTCCAAAGTCCAAATCATGAAGAGTGATGTTGATG
>NW_007603269.1:0-291 GCF_000523025.1 Cynoglossus semilaevis | reverse complement strand
CTGATTCAAAAGCCCTTGTGAGAGAAATTACTCTCTCTTGGAGTTTAGCTTTTACCTTCCGTCCAAGATAATGTAGGTAAAGTAACACTTTCCCTGCGTTGTTAGCTGTGTAATGAACAGACGTTTGAAGTTTAGGATGATGGAAAGAAATTTTTTTACTTCCTTACTTTGGCCCCTTGGCATCTGTTGGAGTACGTCTCATTAATGGCAATAACAACGAGCTTCAAAAGACCAGAGAAGTGATTTTTATTTAGATAATGATCTGTGATTCTTTGCTCTTCTTTATAAAAA
>NW_007603268.1:0-291 GCF_000523025.1 Cynoglossus semilaevis | reverse complement strand
TATATATATATATATCAGGAAACAAAAGTGGGGCAGGAGTAAAAATAAACCCATATCCTCTTCTACACCTGGAAAAAGACAAAAATTGCCGTCGTGCACCTGCATGAGAATAACCAATAAATCCTCCGTCTAACCCCAAAAGTCCAGGCTTCTGAGGCAGGTGTCAGGAATAAAAACATACAGTCCACTTAACTCCAGCTCACACTTCCTTTTTCCTGCAGCCAGCACACCTTTTTATCTTCACTTCTGTGGTTAAGATCTTATTTTCTGAGTGGAAGGCAGCCGAGAGCT
>NW_007603267.1:0-291 GCF_000523025.1 Cynoglossus semilaevis | reverse complement strand
AGAGAGAGAGAGAGAGAGTTTTGTTTCTATCCCTATGTTACAAACCAATGTAATGACAAGTTACGCAGACGTACTTTTAAGTTTGTTTGTTTGTTTTTGTTTTTTCAGTTGGAGGCTCTGGAGGCGGTCTTCGCTCAGACCCACTACCCGGATGTGTTCACCCGTGAAGAACTGGCCATGAAGATCAACCTGACCGAGGCCAGAGTACAGGTGAGGGACCGTCTGCAGGTGGACAAGACTCTGCTAATGTGGACACTTCTGACCACCAGTGTTGTGAGTGTGTGTGTGTGT
>NW_007603266.1:0-291 GCF_000523025.1 Cynoglossus semilaevis | reverse complement strand
TGTTCACAGTCATTAACACATCTGTAAAACAGGACCAGTGGCTGCTCAGTACTGCACCCAGGGGGCAGCAGAGATCACGGCCACGGCTGGGATTGGAACCGTCAGTTTCTGTGACAGACTGTAGGTGAACTGATTGAACAGACCTGCAGGTGGCGTCGCTGTAGACGTGTCGTCCTCATCCTGGAGGTCACATGACTCCTCCGGACCAATCACGTCTCTGCTCTCATATTTTCCAACAATTCTTTTTCGCTCCTTGAATTTGTTTCTTTTCTGTCTTGACTTTGATTGGAC
>NW_007603265.1:0-291 GCF_000523025.1 Cynoglossus semilaevis | reverse complement strand
CTCTCTCTCTCTCTCTCTCTTTCTTACTGTAATAAATAGCCCTGTATTTTTCACCTAGCCGTGTTACACTCAGAGCTACATGTTCCCCCGTGGCAGTAATTAGTGGCTGGGTTGAAAGAGTGGAACACCGCTGCTTTAGGAGTGTGTGTATAAATTACGCAGTCCCGTATCTACGCTCGAGTTTTTACTCCTGATTTTCCCAGTCCTGGGATTAGCAGAGGCATCTGTTTGTCATGGTCAGAGCTGCAGAGCTGGATAGTGAGGACACAAGAGGTCCAGAGGTTGAGTCAT
>NW_007603264.1:0-291 GCF_000523025.1 Cynoglossus semilaevis | reverse complement strand
TGCTTTAGCGTCATTTGCAAAACAAGCGTCCAAACACAACGGTCCAACTTGTTTACATCAGCGGAGGGGCAGCCCCCCGTGGCTGTCGGTTACGCAAACGTGTGCACACAGTTCACAGTGTACAGTACAGTACACAACAACGCGTGGCGCGATGGGATTTGTGGTTGAGGTTCCGTAGGTTTTCGGCTCCCAGAGGGGAGGAAGTACGTTTGCTCCTGACATGCTTTTGCTCTCAGTTCCTTCACTTTATATTAAAGTTAGCGTTAGTCGAACCAAGAGAGACTCCCCTCT
>NW_007603263.1:0-291 GCF_000523025.1 Cynoglossus semilaevis | reverse complement strand
TCGTCTCAGCTCCGGTGCTGGACCTCCTACATGTCTGACCTCTACTGGATCCAGAAGGTAAAAGCTCGGACGATGGCCGTTAAACTACCTGAGATGTTGTTGCCGTCTCCAAAAAACTGGCAACCAACCAACACTGCCAGACAATTACAAGTTTTCTAGATTGTACAAAAGTCTCATCACTGGTTTCTTTTACTGATGGTCAACGTCAACTTACTGTCATGTCAGTTGCTGATTTCATGTATTATTTACAGAAGAAGTTGCTCGTGTTTCCAACGTCCTCTACGAATCGTA
>NW_007603262.1:0-291 GCF_000523025.1 Cynoglossus semilaevis | reverse complement strand
GAATATAAAACATTTAACAAAGAAATACGTAAAAAAAGAAAGAAATTTAAAAAAAAAGAAATTTTAGAGCAATGGTGGCTTGGTGGTTAAAGTTCGAGTCCACCAGATGCCAAGTTGCAAATGAGGTGCACTGCCCCCCCGGGGTGCCTGGGCTGCCCCCTACTTACTTTGGTCATGGGTAATTACAGTTGTAATTAACAGTATCAATAGTGCTTGTTTGTGTGAAGTCCAGCATTTAAAAACATGCTTAATAAAACAATAAACCATCAAACTTTTCACAACGCAGTGGAT
>NW_007603261.1:0-291 GCF_000523025.1 Cynoglossus semilaevis | reverse complement strand
ATGTTTTCAGCACTGTATATTCCCACTAAAAAATGAACTTAATAATAAATTGTTGGTCTGCTTTTTCGTTGTATTTCTTGTCAAAAACCTTGTCATTTTTATGCTAGCTAGCTACATGCTAGGAGGTTGTCATGCCGATGGTGCAGCTGTCACACAAGGTGCGTTCAGGTACCGGCCAGAAAACTTGTCAATAATCTGACAATTACGGCGGTTTACCTTTTGTACAGTTCACGCCAAATAGTTTTATACAAAAAAAGGTACAATCAACACCTTGTTAAAAAGTAATCAAAA
>NW_007603260.1:0-291 GCF_000523025.1 Cynoglossus semilaevis | reverse complement strand
GATAAAGCCATGCTCCGACTCTGATGCGAGACACCTGTGCCTACATTAAAACAACAACAGTGGAGGGTTTCTTTTTGTATAGTCTAATCTGAAAATAACAGAATTCCTATTCCTTTTTATAAAAAGAGCTCGATCATGTTTCATTTTTCACTCAGACTTACTGTAGCTCAAAAATGATGTTGAGATTTTGTTTGTTACATTATTTTCGCCATTAAACGTCTTTCCCCCCCAACTCATCTTTATTTATTTTTTTGTTGACTACAGTTATTACAGAAAAACATGGTCTAAGGG
>NW_007603259.1:0-291 GCF_000523025.1 Cynoglossus semilaevis | reverse complement strand
TTTTATGGATTCTTTTTACTGTCTTTGATCTCCAGCTATCTGCGTAACCACTGGGAACCTTTAAAAATAAAAGCCCTTCCTATCAAAACGAGAATGAAAAAATTATAAACTCAAACCCGGGATAACACATAACAACGACAACTAAATTCAGTTTATTTTATTCAGTAATGCAAACATGCTACAAACCTGTAGCATTGATATTGTTTTCTGATTCGTACTTCACTTTTTGTTTAGAGTTTAAAGCCATGGTTGCAGTGGTTTAGCTAACATTACAACAACAACAAAAAAACA
>NW_007603258.1:0-291 GCF_000523025.1 Cynoglossus semilaevis | reverse complement strand
GTAGTTCACAGTTTAATTCTTTTAAATCCCTGCGTTCACCGCCAGTCACCTGATCATACAACCTCAACTTTGACTAACTTAAAGACACACAGACACTTAAATGTCTCTGGCTTTTTGTCCTCTTAAAAATGATTCTGTTTCTATTTATAGAAAATATACACATTACATGAACTGCTGGCTGACTTGTACTGCACAGTCGTGTACTGCGTATATATAAAACGGCCATCTCTGATATTCGCTTACTGTGTTGTTTTAAGAATGTCCTTGTGTATCTGAGTGGTCTCTACAGAC
>NW_007603257.1:0-291 GCF_000523025.1 Cynoglossus semilaevis | reverse complement strand
TCGTGAGAGAAGTGTGGTTGTATTTCAAATATCATTTTATTCCTGTCTTTAAGACATTCAACTTTCTCCAAGAGAGAATAAAAGTCAAGGTTACTGTGTGACGGGTCGTCCATTAAGATAAAGTTCTTTCACAGACGTTGCGATCTAGTTCAGCCACGGAATTCTTCAACTCCGAAAAAGTCTGTGTTAAATGTGTAAATTACAACATATAAATATCAAAGAATGTAAATGTTTACTCAGATTAATCACAGAAAGGCTGTGGATTAATCAAGAATAATCTGGATTAATTGT
>NW_007603256.1:0-291 GCF_000523025.1 Cynoglossus semilaevis | reverse complement strand
AAACTCTGTGCCACTTCACTACTTTAGCAAACACCAAGCAGAAAAGGTGTAAATTTCCTTTTTTCATCTTTTTTGCAAACTGCTCGCACCTAGTATTTAAGTAAATCTTTAACCTAATAAATAGGCCATGAAGTTAATTCATGACTTAAGTAATACATTCATTCAAATAAATTATTTCCATTAATTCCTCAACAACAACAGTTTTAGGACATCACCTGTAGAACACTGGAATTTAAAGGGAAGGTTTTCAAAAATTTAAACAATAACAAAAGTGACCTTTAGG
Organism: Cynoglossus semilaevis; assembly: GCF_000523025.1. Taxonomy (NCBI): domain Eukaryota; kingdom Metazoa; phylum Chordata; class Actinopteri; order Pleuronectiformes; family Cynoglossidae; genus Cynoglossus; species Cynoglossus semilaevis. Next base: position 8 of record NW_007603256.1, on the reverse strand, counting down.
CCTGGGCA
>NW_007603255.1:0-291 GCF_000523025.1 Cynoglossus semilaevis | reverse complement strand
CATTCATGTGACATCATTTTACCCTGTTTCTGTCTCCAGAGCCCCCATGGTTTGCCCCTGCGCCACAGCGGTAGCCCCAAGTTTGCGGTCAAGACACGACAGGCTTTTTACCTTCAGACCACCACCGTGACACGGATGACGCGCCGTCTCTGCCAGGACATCATCAGACCACGGTTCCTGGCCAGGCATCCGTACCTCCCTGTCAACTCAGCAGCCATCAAGGCAGAGTGTAAGAAGCTGAATTATTACAACAAGTTTCATTTGGTTCTGATTTTATTCATTTATTTTTTT
>NW_007603254.1:0-291 GCF_000523025.1 Cynoglossus semilaevis | reverse complement strand
CTCGAGTTACCAGCTCGGTCCTGGAATGGATAATACTTGTATCTCGAGGTATTATTGTACTATACCTGATAACATCTATATTTTCAATGTTTTTATCATCTGTTTCTGTGGTGACCTGATGATGGCGCTGAAGACATTTCATTTCTTTTTCCAATACAGTTTTAATAAAATATGAAAAGAGTCAAAGTTTGAACATGTGTCATGTCAAGTGAGAATTTAATTCAAATCGATTCATTGATTCATTAAAGTTTGGCTGATGGTAAGGTTACAGCAGCAAAAGAACAAGAAGAA
>NW_007603253.1:0-291 GCF_000523025.1 Cynoglossus semilaevis | reverse complement strand
CACATTGTGCCGGGCAGCTACTGCTGCTCCGAGCAGATCCAACGGGCGACAATTAAAAATATCAGCATCCTTTGCAGTTTTATTATCAGATATTCATTTTGCTCCACCTTCAAACAATGCATTTCTTACTGTGGACTGGTACTGGCCTTTGAATTTGGTATCACTTGGTATTGGGTGCAGGGAAAGAATCAATAATCAATTCCCTGATGGAAAGAAAGAACACAGATACAGAGCATGACACTGATTTGTTGGGCTTCTACCAGACAACGTTTTGGTTAGAATGGTAGTCGT
>NW_007603252.1:0-291 GCF_000523025.1 Cynoglossus semilaevis | reverse complement strand
GAGCAGGACTATGGAGCGTTTAATGCACGGAAATAGCGACGTTACTTTGAGTTTTACACTGTAAGTGACAAAACATTATGACAAAAACATTCATGTCCGCTGTACACTCTGCGTGGTAAGAAAATTTGTATCGACCATGAAAAATCCAACATCAAATCTGAGCAAGCACCTAGCGAGCCGTCCCAAGAATCTGGAAGTCGTTGAGAAACACCCGGATCTCCCGACATCCAGTTCTACCGGGGAATCTTCAGACGACCCCCATCCTGCTAAATAGGTGAAAATAGTCCTAAG
>NW_007603251.1:0-291 GCF_000523025.1 Cynoglossus semilaevis | reverse complement strand
TTTCTCTTCACACAAACTGCATGTGTACATCCTGCATCCTGCTCAGCTGAGCTTTCTTACTTGTGTAGGATAGAACTGCAAGTACCAGAAAAACATCCATGCATTTACTGATAAATATTTAATTTTGATCTATTTTCTCCTTGTACTGTATCAGCTAACAAAAGAGCTGAATCCAACGTCTGCTATTTCTCTAAAAGGTTTTGAGGTCTTTGCCAAGAGGGTTGAGCAAATTGCTGTCACTGGTTCTTCATCCTCCTGTTCTCCCTGCACTTCCTTTGTTAAAGCATAACA
>NW_007603250.1:0-291 GCF_000523025.1 Cynoglossus semilaevis | reverse complement strand
AAAAAAAAGTTATTCACAGAGAGGTGAGCTTTATTTGCCAAAGCACTGTGGTCACTTATATAATGGGTAGAACAAGGCAGTCAGGTGGAAACAGCTCCAGAGATATAAACATATTATTGGGGTTTCTGTTTCTTTCTTTCAAGGCAATTTATAAAATGGTGTCATCAGTCATGAAGATGCCTGAGGATGAGTCCACTCCAGAGAAAAGGACGGATAAAATCTTCAGACAGATGGACATCGATAATGATGGTGAGACCTGTGCATGACTTTGACTGGAATTAATAATAAAAG
>NW_007603249.1:0-291 GCF_000523025.1 Cynoglossus semilaevis | reverse complement strand
AAAACGAGGACAAATGTGGTTCAGAAAGTGTCAGTGTGAGGCTGGAGAATTCACCACGATGCTCTGTGGTTTGTTGGTGAGTGAGGTCAGTAGGTCAGACCTTTGAGATCATTTCGTCAGGTTAACATCCAGAGCGCTGCCTCTCCAGTGTTGTAAAACTCACTACAGCAGAATTTGAAGGTTAAATATCTGGACCTTCAGTGACCACCAGAGGAAACCAAGGCTCCTGAAGCTCCTGAAGCTCCAGAAAGAGATTTTGTCACAAGTGAAAACGGTTGATGTTTCCTGGTC
>NW_007603248.1:0-292 GCF_000523025.1 Cynoglossus semilaevis | reverse complement strand
ATCATCACCGATGATAAACACCAAGTCGAGCGTATGATCAAAATATCGTTACACTTATAAATAAAGAAATATATAATCAATCCGCACAATCTGCATCTACAATCTCAATTACACTCACCTGTATCATGCACTCACCTGTGGGTTCCTGTTAATTTGTCTCACTGGTGTCACCTAGTGGCTTGGGCATACATACCTCTCTCCCTCACTCAGTGTCGAATATATGGTGCGTGGGCCAAAATCGCCCTGCTAGGGGGTTTAATCCGGCCCTGCTTGATGAATTTTGAAAGTAAAA
>NW_007603247.1:0-292 GCF_000523025.1 Cynoglossus semilaevis | reverse complement strand
ATAAAATAAAATAAATAATAATAATAATATATTTCTGGGAAATTGTCTGAAATTAAATGTAAAAATAATAATAATTAAAAAAAGAAAACATTCAACATCCACTAGGTATGTGTACAAACTGTGTGACAAATATTATTATTGTTAATATCACTATTATTACTATTGTTGTTATTAATAATCTAATTATTAGTGTTGTTATTATTATTATTGTTAATATTATTTTTATTATTATTGTTGTTGTTGTTATTATAACTATTATTATTGATACTATTGTTGTTGTTGTTATTATTAT
>NW_007603246.1:0-292 GCF_000523025.1 Cynoglossus semilaevis | reverse complement strand
GGGAGACATGATGTGAGACGACCCCCCAAAAGACCCAGTCTTTAGGAAACAATAGTCTAGGTAATCTTCTTTCTTTTTTTTTACCCAAATTTTTTTTCCCGCAAATATATTTAGAATTCAGTTGAAGAGAATTGCAAACACGAAGTTTAGTTCTCAACAAATTTTTCAAAACATACGTTTCAACACACGTGCAGCTGTAGCTCAGTAGGCAGTAGAGTTGACTATAGAAAACACTACATTATTACAGAACTGTTGTGTTATGTACAGTATCATGGACCAGGATGTTGTTTGT
>NW_007603245.1:0-292 GCF_000523025.1 Cynoglossus semilaevis | reverse complement strand
CCCCCGTCTCTCTCCCTCCCTCTTGTCCCTGTGTCTCTCTACCTCAGAAGCGTGACGTGGGACCGCAACAACACGACGGTGACAGGATTCCAAGATGTGGCGAGAGCCTTGGAGCAGTAAGACAAACTCAAACAACCCCGTCCCTAATCCCCCAAAACCCCTCACACACCCCCGCTCCCTCCCCACACACACACACACTCATAGGCACCGTGCACATAAAAGGGGGAAAACTCTCACACCCATAAAAATGCCAGATAACCGTCTCTTTTAAATTTTACACAGAGTTTCATCA
>NW_007603244.1:0-292 GCF_000523025.1 Cynoglossus semilaevis | reverse complement strand
ATCATTAAAGGGTGCGATTTTCAATAAATCCTAATGAAATTCTAATCATTTCCTCTGATTAACTGTAATATTAATCATTATGTTAATTACCATGGTCATGAAATGACTGCTGTTCATTGGCTTAAATGGCCGTGATGTCATTTTCTTCTTACATGTGATTGGATCAAATACTTCTTCTGACCGTGTTCACATCCATCAACCAATGACGTCACATACTTTTTGACCATGTGACTCCCAGTGTGTTTGTACTTTGGGAAGTGCTCTAGTAGCCTAGCCTAGCCTAGCCTAGCCT
>NW_007603243.1:0-292 GCF_000523025.1 Cynoglossus semilaevis | reverse complement strand
GTGTGTGTGTGTGTGTGTGATAACTGGACCGCTCTGGCTTTTAGGTATTAGTGTTTACATGTCAATTTGGTAAATTTACTGTACATACACGTGCACCGTGAGGGCGCAGGTGCAGATCAGGGACAGGGGAGAAAATGGCCATTAAAATGATTGAAGTCTGAGAAGAAGCAAATTTAATGCACGAACTGTTGTTTATTTACTAAATACCTAAAGAAAAACAGCGACAAGCTAGAACGTAAGAAAGATTATAACTGAACTTGAGCCAAACCTGAACTGAAGTCAAAGTAAAAGT
>NW_007603242.1:0-292 GCF_000523025.1 Cynoglossus semilaevis | reverse complement strand
AAGTCGTCTGCTGTCAGTTTCAACATGTTGACCGCCATCTTGTTTTTCATCTCGTCGCCCCCGTAGTGTGGTGTGTTACGTGCAAGTTTCCTTAAATACGATGCGACACGTTTATCAAACAGGCTCGTACAGCAACGGCACAGTGGTACAATACTGCAGTTCAGAAAGCCTCCACTGGGGGCACCAGAGCACCTCATGGATGGTAACATGGAAAAAGAAAGGTGGGCGTGGCACGACATGTGAAGTGGCTATCTTACATGACAATGAATGGGTGGATTTCTTCAACATACAG
>NW_007603241.1:0-292 GCF_000523025.1 Cynoglossus semilaevis | reverse complement strand
TTTTTTTTTTTTTAGGTGATACAGTTGACACAGTTAAAACCATGCAATACTTCCACTACATGAACTCTTAGACTCAAGGGTTGCATAAAGTTACCAAGAAATGACAACAACTCCTTCGTAGTCAGCCGTCACTTCTGCTTATTTCTGCAGCATCACTGACACAAGTCCCGCTGTTAAACTGTCATCTGTGAAATGCTGAATCAGCTCCAACACTCCTGCAGTAATAATGCATTAAAGCTGCCAGCTGTAAAAATGTCCGCACACTTTCTCAGCTGTGATGAGAGGAAAAAGG
>NW_007603240.1:0-292 GCF_000523025.1 Cynoglossus semilaevis | reverse complement strand
TTTGTTTTTTTCAGATTGCAAACAACACCGGTTACATCCAAGTGGACTGGAAGAGAGTAGAAAAGGATGTAAACAAAGCGAAGAAACAATTAAAGAAAGGCGCAAATCAAGCAGGTCCAGAGCTGAACTCATTTGTAGACAAGGTGAGCCCTAATGTTTTGCCTAAAGTTTATTTCCATTTCCTAACACAGGAACATTGTTTTGGTTCACTTAAATACATAGTATTAAGTATTTAATTAAAGTGGAAAAAGTTGAACCATGCAGTTTTGTTGAATTATAATGGCTTTTTTTT
>NW_007603239.1:0-292 GCF_000523025.1 Cynoglossus semilaevis | reverse complement strand
TACATGTGACATTTTGTGTCATTGAAGTGAGACAAACCCTAATAAGCTGATCTTGCTCTCATGACAAGAAAATGTGAATTATATTAGCTGGGAGCAGAAGCACAAATTTCCATCCGTGCTTCTTTTTATTTCAACCTCCACTCCAGTTCTCCTTATATGCAGCTGACCTCTCTATAGGCAGTGTAAAGTGATGGTGTATTGGGTGTACACACACACTGTGAGCACCCAACTCGCTGCAGTGATTGACACTTTTCACTGTAATCAGAAAATACAGGGAGTGCAGAATTATTAG
>NW_007603238.1:0-292 GCF_000523025.1 Cynoglossus semilaevis | reverse complement strand
ATGCCAAAAACAGTAATCAGTATCATATGGAATCAAACATTCTGGTGTCCTCCCTCATTAGTATCAAGTAAGACATGACGTAGAGAAGGACGTTTCTGTGACATTTCTCAAACTGCAGTTGGTATTTGAGCTGATAATAGCTGAGCCTGTTCTACAACCCGTCAGTTTGGACCCGGCTCCCTGTGTGGTGTGAGAGTGAGATGCTTTTCTTAGTGCAGGTAGATAAAGTCCGTGCCTCTCCGAGGACTGTGTGCATAATCTTGTTGACTTGTGAATTGAGCAGTGAGGCCGT
>NW_007603237.1:0-292 GCF_000523025.1 Cynoglossus semilaevis | reverse complement strand
TGTGTGTGTGTTTGTGTTTGTGTGAGACACAGCGAGAGTTGTACCGTTGCTGTGTCAGCATTATATGTCAAAGGGGAATTCAGGTGAATCAAAGAAAAGACAGGAGTGTGGAGGTAGCCTTCAGTGAGCGCCCCCTACCAGCATCCATCCAGCTGTCTGCAGCTCTGTCATGCCTCACAGGGAGACGCTGATGGATTCACCCTGGATCCTGCCCTTACCTCCTCTCTCTCTAAGTCTCTCCTCTCCGCCCTCTCACCTCCATCTGTCTACCATCTGCTCTGTCCTTCCACCC
>NW_007603236.1:0-292 GCF_000523025.1 Cynoglossus semilaevis | reverse complement strand
TAACCTATGGACTGGTACTGGTCCACACACCGGGGGTTGGCGACCCCTGATCTTTACAGTCTTCCAATTACAACAAGCCCTTCAAGTGTTTGACACCAGGGATCTGTGTAAATTATTTATTTTTATTATTTTCACTGAAAATGTTTGAATCAAGAGACAAGATCTAATTCTCTTTATAATCTCAGTGTGTCAACAAACATCAATGTCACAAAGTATATGCAACAATATATACTTTAGTCATAGTTTATTTTACTGGGCTTGTTTCGTTGAACACAACACTGATATACCTGCA
>NW_007603235.1:0-292 GCF_000523025.1 Cynoglossus semilaevis | reverse complement strand
TCCGTGTGTACAGCACATCCACTACAGTCCAGAGAACGAAGCTCTGTCCACATGTTTGTCTTCTTTGACTTTGACCTCACAGAGTTTTCACACAGATAAAAGAGTGAATTAGTCGTACGAGGCCTGATTTGCACTCTGGCATTTTGACATGTATGTTTTTCTGTTTGAACTCCTTTAATTCTCACCCAGACTTTGACTCATGGTTATTCAATTATTATATATTATTGTTATGATACATAAATATCAACAGTTACAGCTACAAATATAAAAACTAAATTATTATAAAATTGTT
>NW_007603234.1:0-292 GCF_000523025.1 Cynoglossus semilaevis | reverse complement strand
AGCAGGAGCAGGAGTTCTGGTGATCCTGCTTTGTGATGATATTCTGTTGAAAATATTATTTTATTTTTTTCATTTGTTATATTTTTTAATTAAAGTCTTGGAATAAAACGTGACTAAAATCCTCTGTTTAGATTAAGAAATTCAAACATTTCTCCCAGATGTTTAAGAATCCACAGGAACCACAGGTTGTGAGTTCCATTCCTTTGGCACAGACACAGAGGCGTTCAAAGGCAGTGAGGAACACTGTGGTGACAAATGTGGTTTTTTACACAAAGAGTGAAATTAGCGTCAT
>NW_007603233.1:0-292 GCF_000523025.1 Cynoglossus semilaevis | reverse complement strand
GTATTTTTTTTATGGCACGCATCATGTGACCCACACCGGCCGACAACGGATGAATGGAATGAGAAAATCCAGTTCATTTTAAAAACGAAGTCTACTTCACACTAACAATCTACAAAATGTAAACAACATATAAAATGTCATAAAAACGTCCACTCTGGTCTGTGACAAAAAATGTCACAACCAGAAAATGTGGCAGTAATGACGTTAAGACTCCAGTAGGATTCTGGTCCTGGTCAGATTGGTGCACAGTGGTCAGTTGATAACAATTTCGGTTGGTGACGGGATTTTACAG
>NW_007603232.1:0-292 GCF_000523025.1 Cynoglossus semilaevis | reverse complement strand
GTGTGTGTGTGTGAGTCAGACTGAATGTTTACAGCCCACCTGTGTGATTGACACATTCCCAGAAACCAAGAAAACGTCGCAGCTCTCAGGTTTCCAGACTGAAGCTGTGGTGATACAGCAGATGGTGAAGTCGGGTCACATGACCACCGTTCTACGTATGAGCAGGGAACGAAGTAACTGTAAAGAAGTTTCAAGAACTCTGTCTGTCGGACATTAACAATCTGGAAAACAAAAAGCAAAATATTTAAACGACCGACAGATCACTGCTGAAGGAAATTAAAAAATATATGTA
>NW_007603231.1:0-292 GCF_000523025.1 Cynoglossus semilaevis | reverse complement strand
GGTCCGGTGCTAATTCAACTACAAAGTTGAAGGTGAGTATCTTATTAAATCTCTGAGTATCTCGTTAATCAGCAGCAGATTTATCTATCGAGGAAGTGGAGATACAGCTCCTCTGTCTCTCATGAACAGACTGGAAGTGTCTCACACATGCAGTAGTGTTAGTTTTTTCTTACACACTTTTTAAAATAAACCGTATTAACGGAGAATACATTTATTCCTAATTAATCCCCATCCTCTGAGTATTGTGTTTTATGGCGCTATACATGTCAGAGCTGAAGTTAAGAATCGGGAC
>NW_007603230.1:0-292 GCF_000523025.1 Cynoglossus semilaevis | reverse complement strand
CCCTTCATCGTCCTCAACATCCTTTCCATCACTTCTTATTTATTGATTCAAATGTCAGACTGAATTTTCTCTATAAAGGGATGCATTTTTCCTAAAGCTTTCTCTCATAACTCTTCTTCTGTCTTTGAGCAGGCCATTTTTTCCATGACGCCTATGAAACAAACGGATAGTACTGTGTCTGGTTAGGAGATTACTGTCTACATCCACGCCGTCTTGCCTCTGTCTTCTTCTGTCCTGATTTTTATCACTCCCTCTCTTCTCACTCGCTTTTTCTCACTCTTTCACTCTTTGA
>NW_007603229.1:0-292 GCF_000523025.1 Cynoglossus semilaevis | reverse complement strand
GTTCTGTAAAGAAATCAAAAACAAGTTGATTAATCAGAGGGTTCTAAAATACGATTTAAGTTAGCATGTGAAATGTTTTATCACATTTGATAGAATGTCAAAATTAGTTCATGTGAAGGTATATTCAATAGAATTCTACTTTTGTAGAATATATCATAACACATTAATATCGAATCATATTGTCATACAGGGTTATAATTAAGAATGGCTCCAAATAACTTTTTCATATACCGCTACTGTAACTTGGAGTATACAAACCAGCCACTAGGGTAGACGAATCAGTGTTTTATAG
>NW_007603228.1:0-292 GCF_000523025.1 Cynoglossus semilaevis | reverse complement strand
ACTACTACTACTACTACTACTACTTTTCTGAAACCAGAAAATACTTTTGTATTTAAAAGTTGTAGATGAGATTTATTCCTGTCGTCTTTTCATCCTTCATTCTTTTACAGTCAAATGAAATCGATGCAGAGACGTTTGTCATAAAGATGTTTTTCTGCCACGGTGTGCACATCCCAGTGATTTCCTCAAGTGACTGTGGTAAACCTGACAGAGGCCACAGACAAACGCCACAAAGTTTTGGTCAAGATATGAAAAGCCAGAGCTGTGAAGTGGAACTGAGTCACGAAACCTG
>NW_007603227.1:0-292 GCF_000523025.1 Cynoglossus semilaevis | reverse complement strand
GATGCTGGAAGATCAAGGCCAGGAGCCGATTGGAGGGCTTTCCGAGGAATCCCAGAGCGCTCGGGCAGCGGTGTCTCCACCCATGACTCCCCAGCAGCCATACATCCAATACCAGCACTCCTCCTACCAGCCCTACCTGACGATGTGTGAGAGCAGTGGAGGTTCCTACAGAGGGGTTTCCCCAACAATAGCCCACAACTATCCAGGTAAAAGACGGGGTCAAAGTTTATTTTTTTATAAATAAAAACCACTTGGATAAAAGGATGATTCATCAAAGAGGAGAAGATAAGAG
>NW_007603226.1:0-292 GCF_000523025.1 Cynoglossus semilaevis | reverse complement strand
GTGAACAAAACCTTTTTCCTTTTACATTGCTGGAATAGAAAGACAATTAATAGCGATAGATGTATATGTTTATGTTTTTTTTTTCTAACTAATCCAAATGATGAAATTATTAAAAATAGAGCAACAATAAGTCTGTTTCCTCAGAACAATCATCCAGCGCTGCTAGATCAAAGCCCGTTCCAAAGCTTCAATATTTTTCACAGGTTGAATTCCTGATTTCAAACCTTAAAATGTGTTCACTTCTAAAGGTTGAAAAATTGTATCAAATAATCCTGACCATTTGGCAAAAAAA
>NW_007603225.1:0-292 GCF_000523025.1 Cynoglossus semilaevis | reverse complement strand
ATATACATATATATGTATATATATGCTATAAGTTCTCATGTTTTATATTGAACATGTCATGTAAACATTTACAGTGCAGGATGGGAAAAGAATGGGAACCCTCTAGACCAGGCGTCACAATATATTTTGTTGCGCTCTCTATCCCTGTACTTTCTTTTCATGATGTTCGTGTAACATTGAAAGACGTAAACATCGAGCACAGAAAATTGTAATTGCTACCGAGCTCATTCATTATCGTCCGTGCTGTTGTTGCAGGAAGTAAAAACGGAAATGACACGATGCGGAAGTGACG
>NW_007603224.1:0-292 GCF_000523025.1 Cynoglossus semilaevis | reverse complement strand
GCCTCTCCACAGATGGAAGGACACTCACAGATATAAAGTAATCCCTGCTCCATTATCCTAGTTCATCATTCTAAGTGAACGCTTCACTCTGATTCTAATATCAACAGTCAAACCCAGTTCTAAATCCCCCCAGAAGCCCCTTGAAATGCTGAGGACCTGTCTTATTGTCCTCATAATTCAAACGTCCTCACGTCGATTGGACTGGAACACAACTGGTCCTCACCATGAACAAACACACACACAGTAACACCAAACCCAGAAGGCTCTTTTATTGCCCTGATGCTCTTTTTTT
>NW_007603223.1:0-292 GCF_000523025.1 Cynoglossus semilaevis | reverse complement strand
CCCAACAACAACAAAATAAAAATCTCACTGCCATTACGATCCATACTTCCGTGAAACAACATCATTCAAGGCAAAGAGTCATTTTAAATCTTACTCATGTCACGGCCATTTTGTCAATGTGGCTTCACAAACCGAGTGTTTTCTTCAAGGTACTTTTCTGTCAAAGCTTGTGTTCCTTTTACCTGAACTAAATCCATTCTCAGTACGAGTAGGTAAAACCACGACAGGTGACATATCACAGCCAACACACCTGTCAGTTTTTTGAGTGACAGTGTGAGGAAGGCGCAAAACA
>NW_007603222.1:0-292 GCF_000523025.1 Cynoglossus semilaevis | reverse complement strand
TCATTTCAAACACATTTATACAGTTACTGTTATCTGGTATGTGTTGAAAAGCTTTTGTTTTTGTTGTTGTTTTTAAATCCAAAATTCACTCTTTGTATTTTTACTTGTATTTTAATTCCATGACAGAATCTTTCCTGAACCTCTGGCAGGAACAGTTTGGTCAGTTTTCTCCGATGGTCTATTTTTGGAAAAATAAATAATAAGGCCACCCACGTAGTAGACTGCAGATGGTTCAAACTTTCTTGCAAATATAACAGTGACCTTGTCATGGTCAGGTGATAATGGGTTGGAT
>NW_007603221.1:0-292 GCF_000523025.1 Cynoglossus semilaevis | reverse complement strand
GGCCAATACTGCGACTTTAAATCATATTTATTTCAATCAAATGGATTCATTATAAACACTATTCATTTTATTCTGTCTTTATTAAAGATGAAAGACTGATGGAGCGCTATTTTACTGCCGGCTTTGTCTTCTTATGCTGTGCAGCAAATTGCAATAACGCAACCATTGCTAATTTAACTGGGTCTGCTATTCAGCTGCCGTTGCTAATGATGGTAATGTACTGTAGCTTCTTCGGCTAACTAAGCTAGTCTTGCTTATTTTGTATTCATGTATATTTTATAAAACCTTTCAG
>NW_007603220.1:0-292 GCF_000523025.1 Cynoglossus semilaevis | reverse complement strand
CACCTTCATCAGAAACATCAGCCCACTCAGGGTGGGGGAACTCGTACTGTCCCATCCTGATCCTCTGCTTCATGCCCGGGGAAATGGCCTGACCTGTGTTGGAGTAGAACGGAGGAAACCCACACAGACTGGAAAACAGAGGAGACGACAGAGTCACTTCATAGTCCAGTCCAACAACGAGGCAGTTACAGGACAAGTCTTAATAGTAAACAGTCATAGTGTAGCTAACAAAGGCATTCTAACTGCAGTACTACTGATGGCCAGCAGGGACTTGGTTTGTCAATGTATTTTT
>NW_007603219.1:0-292 GCF_000523025.1 Cynoglossus semilaevis | reverse complement strand
CAATACAATCATTAGGGGATTAGGTTGATCGGACACTCGAAACTGAGCACAGGTGTGAATGGTTGTTTGTCTCTAGAGTACCAGGGGACTGTGATTGACTGGCAAAGTATCCAGGGTTTACCACAACCTGACCTGTTGGCGGCTGGGATTGGTTGTTTGTCAATAAAACTGTATTAAGTAGAAAAAAAAGAGAGAGAACTGAAAAAGAATATAATAATGATAATAGTGATCGCTCACTTCTCTAGATCGATGCTGGTCGACTTTTAATTACATGATGATGTCACCACTGTGT
>NW_007603218.1:0-292 GCF_000523025.1 Cynoglossus semilaevis | reverse complement strand
TTTTTTTTATTTTTGTTGTTTATTCCAAAATTGAGGCTATTTCTTAGCCAACTTTTAGTCATCTTTTGGCCAGATTTTTAATATTTGGAGGCTGTATTTCAGATATGCATGTTCTGCCAAAATTAAAGTCATATTTTCTTTGTCAATTCCATAATTTTACACTTAATTTTAGATATACTTTTTTGGCTAATGGGCAACTTTTTCTCTTGAAAATCATATAATGTTATTAAGTTCTTTCTCACTCTTTCTTAGGCATATTTCTATATATTATTTCACAAAGTTGTTTTGGCTG
>NW_007603217.1:0-292 GCF_000523025.1 Cynoglossus semilaevis | reverse complement strand
TAGATTAGAAACACGTTACCAGAGTGAGGACGGTGGTTTCTCTGAGGTGATTATAAACCAATTAAAAAAACAAACAAAAGGAAAAGGGTTTTTTCAGTCTTCTAATAAAATGCTTCAGACGTGGACTGTCAAACAAAGATGAGTCATTTTTGTTTTTGGTCATAACGGACGTCTTTGTTGACCATTAATGTTGAAGTCCACGGACACGACACACAAGGACACGGTGACATTGGACCTGGTGCTGAGACGCCGCGTGTCTCACACCGTCGACAACACATGCAAAACACCGTTA
>NW_007603216.1:0-292 GCF_000523025.1 Cynoglossus semilaevis | reverse complement strand
AGCACAACAACAACTACTATTCTGTAGGAATTGTGGGTAAAGTTGTGGCAACTCTGTGTACAACCTCCTTTTGAAGTGAAAAATATGAGGTATGGAAATGATGCATCACCAGTGGCCCAGATATCCTACAGTACTGACCCATATGCAGCGCTATAACTAATGTGAAACTTGGACATCTATAGTATACTCTGTTAGCCCACACACATACTGGGCTGTGGCCAAATACTGTGGACAGCAGAGGGAGCTCCAGTTTATATATTTTATAGCTTACATGCCAACTAAACAAATACAA
>NW_007603215.1:0-292 GCF_000523025.1 Cynoglossus semilaevis | reverse complement strand
CTAACCAACGTTCAGACCCAAACCACTGAGACAAACTATGAGTAAATTAGTTTGCAGAAATTATTTGGGGATTTAGAAATATGGAAAATAAGAAAAATATCTTTACAGTATAAAATATACACAGTCTAAACAGTGTCAATGAATGAAGGGTCAAAAAATTCTTAGACAAATAAAAAGAATAAAAAAATTGATGCTCTTTTTTTCTTTTTTCTTCATATTCTTCATCTCTTCTTCTTCAGTCATAAAATTATTTTTTTATGTATAAATCTGGAGCCTTTGATACCAGGTCTTT
>NW_007603214.1:0-292 GCF_000523025.1 Cynoglossus semilaevis | reverse complement strand
ACACACACACACATACAGTGGGACATAGACAGAGAGTGAGTCGGATGATGTCTGCCATGTTACTGAATTCCAACTGACAGTGGAGTCAACTACTGCTGTCTGCAGCTGTTGTCTTTTTGTGTTGCTTCTAAATATTATTATTTTTTATTTAACCAAAATTATTCCATGGTAGCTGCGGGATTATTGAACAACTTCTTACTTGTTATACAAGTTATTCTGCATCCTGACAGAGCTGCAGACAAACAGTACTACCATTATATTGATCTCAGATACAATGGTCCTGATGATGTAT
>NW_007603213.1:0-292 GCF_000523025.1 Cynoglossus semilaevis | reverse complement strand
ACGTGTACGTGGATGGTTGACAAGTCAGTTTACCATTCAAAAGGAAACTTTACTTTGACCGTTTGACATTATTTGTTTCAATGGCGCTCCCTGGTGGACTACTAATGAACCTTCGAATATTTAGTATGATTTCTGAGGCCAACACACAAATACAGTTAGTCAACAATGTTTAACAACGTTACTGTAACATATTCAAAACATAATAAATAATTCAAATTTATAACGAATGTATATTGAATATTATATTAGATGTTGTCATCATATGGAAGCCATATATAATTTAAGAAATCTT
>NW_007603212.1:0-292 GCF_000523025.1 Cynoglossus semilaevis | reverse complement strand
TCTCAGCACTACGCCAGTCGTGGCGGTCACGTGACCGTGTGCGCGTTCCTCCTGGAGACCGGAGCGTGCGCGTCCCCTCGGACGCCGGCCGGGGCCACGCCCCTCCACCGAGCGGCCTACTGCGGTCACGTGGACGTGGTCCGACTCCTCCTGGGCCGCGGGGCCGACCCGACGCTGTGCGACGACGACGGGGCCACTGCGTTACATAAAGTACACCTACCTACTGACTTCACTTCCTTTTTATGTCCAGCAGAGGGCGGTGTTACTCCCTCTCTCTCTCTCTCTGTTTCCC
>NW_007603211.1:0-292 GCF_000523025.1 Cynoglossus semilaevis | reverse complement strand
TGTGTGTGTGTGTTTGCTTGCAGGAGTGTCTGGAAGTGCTGTGCAGCCACCGTGAGCAGGACATCCAGAGGAGAGATAAGTGTAATCGGACCATTCATGACGTGGCCACCGATGACTGCAAAGATTTACTTGAAAACCTCAGTGAGTGACGGCCTGACTGACAGCATGTCTGCGTCTCACGTCTCTTTTCCAAAGTCACTTTGAAGCTGACCTTCAGTTGTTGCTGATTTTTTAGTCAACACAAAGTTGAAACAACAGGCAGTGTGTTTACGTTACCTCAGGATGGTTGTTC
>NW_007603210.1:0-292 GCF_000523025.1 Cynoglossus semilaevis | reverse complement strand
AGTAAGTAATCAGAGTATACCAGCAAAAAGAGCAGGAAGCATCAAAGAGCAAAATGTTCACGTCACCACAAGTCTACTATAAAATAGAGTATTTTGTGAACAAGCAAGTCCCACTGCCAAATAGCGAAAAACAAGATGTAAACACGGCAAAAGGGCAAAAAAATGGGTTTAACATCAAATAGAAAATGAAGAGTTAACAAAACAAATCATAAAGCAATAAAACTGTATCACAAAGAGAAAGTCATACCTCTTCAGAAGTTTCCAAAAATTCAAACGGATCAACAAAGTCACT
>NW_007603209.1:0-292 GCF_000523025.1 Cynoglossus semilaevis | reverse complement strand
CCTTGAGTTTGACATGTATGATGTAAAGAGTTTGTGCTTTTACTTTGTGAACTTGATGCAGAACTGCGTGAAGTATTTCCGAGTGGAGGCCAGATTGTCTCTGATGATCGGTACGTTCTGTTTGATGTGCATGATGATGGACGTCACGTAAGGACTCTGGTCGCCTACGTGCTCCACGCTCTGCCATGGCATCTAAGGTTTGGGCGTGAAAGGACAGACAGAAGTTCGAGTAGAGTGGACACAATGCTTTTCATAGCATTATAAAAAAACATTTCAATGAATTAGGTCTTTA
>NW_007603208.1:0-292 GCF_000523025.1 Cynoglossus semilaevis | reverse complement strand
TCCGCTACAAATCAGTGAAACCTAAAACAGAAGGTGTGTCGGTTGTTCGTAAATATGTAAAGAAACCCTCACGGACATTAAGAGCTTCTCCTCTGCTTCTCTACGTTTCCTCTGCTCCCGACTTCTCCCTCCTCCACACCCCTGGGTCTCGTCAAACCTTCTCTCCTGTGTTGAGGCCAATCTGAGACCACAAACCAACCCCAGCTAACCACCACTGGTTTCCTGGGAAAAACACCAGCCCTATTTTGTGGGAGAAATTTGTCCTCACATACACACATGCACATGCATAAAT
>NW_007603207.1:0-292 GCF_000523025.1 Cynoglossus semilaevis | reverse complement strand
CTTCTACATACTGAACAATGTGCACTAAAGTGTAAATTGTATCAGCTTTAAAATGTTCTTGTTGATCCCTGAAGAATAGAGACTAGACTAGATCTAGTCTAGTTTACGCTATATTTTAGGAATTTTAAAACATTTATTCTGAATTTGGAATCTTGTTTTTTCAGGATATTTTTATGCTACACTTAACATATTTCTTAATATTCTTTACTAATATGTATTATATTTCTTACAATTAGCTGCATTTCAACATTCTTATTTATTAGTCCTATCTATCTATCCAGCCATCTATCTA
>NW_007603206.1:0-292 GCF_000523025.1 Cynoglossus semilaevis | reverse complement strand
TCTCTCTCTTTCTCCGTGTGCGCGTGACACCTCCGCTGTCGCTGCTGATGCTGCTGTTGCTGCTGGGCTGGGAGCGCGCACGCCGGACGAAGAAAACCTTTGAATACCGATGAGAAACGAGCGAGAAACGAGCGAAGCCGACAGCTCGGTGCCAAGGAGGAGCACAGGCGTCCAATGGAAATACAGGGCCGTGGTCAAAAATGGGCACCCCAATAGCTGGGTGACCCAAGATTATAGGACAGGGACCAAGGCATGGACACATCATGAGGTCAAAAAGTGATACCCAGTTTTT
>NW_007603205.1:0-292 GCF_000523025.1 Cynoglossus semilaevis | reverse complement strand
TTTTTTTTTTGCTGCTCCCTCTCTTTTACAGTTATATTAGAAAAACAGATCAGAATTCCCCGCTCGTTGTCAGTCAAAGCCGCCAGTGTTCTCAAAGGATTTCTCAACAAGGTAAGACGCCTGACTCGGTCAAAAACTCAGCTGCTCTTGGCCTTTACAGAAGTGACAACACAACCTGTCTCTCAGACACCCAGCCATGTCTCTTTACTACACATATACATAACATCAGTCTTTGGTTTAAATGCAGTATTTTTACTCATGTCTCACCTCATCACACTGTTTTACCAAAAAA
>NW_007603204.1:0-292 GCF_000523025.1 Cynoglossus semilaevis | reverse complement strand
AATGAAAACAGAGACGGGAGCAGGATGAAAACAGAGCTGAGGCCACGTGGATGATCCTGAACATGTCTGCAGAGACGCACGGACGGCCTGATTGGACGAACACACCTGGAGTCATACAGTCCATATATATTGTCCAAATATTGGCTAAAACTTCCTGAGTACTTTTACTATACTTTGTACTCTCCACAGAAGGGAGTAACTAACAGACGGACGTTCACTCATCACCCAGTGCGATCTTCATCGGCCGATAAACGTTTGTTCCTCTTCATGACATCGTGGAAGCACCAGCCAA
>NW_007603203.1:0-292 GCF_000523025.1 Cynoglossus semilaevis | reverse complement strand
GTGAATATAAAAAGTCTTACACACCACTTGTTCAAATGCCATGTATAAGAAAGATTTGTTGTTGGTTTTTTTTTTTGTTTGTTTGTTTTTTTCCCAATTGGGTTGTACAGGTTAAGGTCACATTAATAATGGAAAAAGTTTTGAAATAATCTTTGTCTCATTTTTCATATTGTAATCTGTCATTTGAGTAGGGGTGATAACTTTTTATATTCGCTCTAGGTGCTTAAAGCTACAGATCAAAAAAGTTGAAAATTGTGAAGAAATTTAAATTTTCTTTGTCAATCATTTTAAA
>NW_007603202.1:0-292 GCF_000523025.1 Cynoglossus semilaevis | reverse complement strand
TGACCAAAGCTATGATTTAATAATATAATTTTTTGTATTTTTACAACATTTTTACGTTAAATGACAACATTCGTAAGAAAATAATCCAATCCAAACTCCATGTAGTCTGACGTTTAAACTACTGGGAGGTAAATACTGCATCTAAACTGTGCTGCTGCCATCATGTGGTCAACTCTTTTATTGCAGTTTGCAATTTTACCCATCATATTCACTGGTGGACACAGCTTTCTTTACGTCCCGCCATAAATTATATTTTACGATAGAGCACTATGGTAAAAGGTGAAAAAAAAAA
>NW_007603201.1:0-292 GCF_000523025.1 Cynoglossus semilaevis | reverse complement strand
TGTCTCCAGGAAGGAGGTGCAGAGACTTATCTTTGGCAGGAGTGTTGAGACCCTCAACAATAACTCTGCTGACATTGTTCTCTACAGCTGTGCCCTTCACATCCTTTACCGTTTATTCTATAGTTTTCAACATAAACACTCTTCAAAAGGGAGGTGAAACACACTGAAAAAGAACCTAAACATACAAACACGCACCTCCCCCTTCTCATCCTACACCCCCGCCTCTCCCCCTTCTCACTCAGAAGGATCCAATATCATAAGGGCAGGTTTTACTTCCAACATTGGTGTAAAT
>NW_007603200.1:0-292 GCF_000523025.1 Cynoglossus semilaevis | reverse complement strand
TTCTTTCACTCTTCACCACACTACTAACCCTTTCTAGCACCTTCTTGTTTTTCTTAAAGAAATCCAGTCATTAATTCTTACTGTGTGATGTACCACGGAGGCAGTGTCCAAACTCAGACTTGGATCCATCTGTGTTTGTGACCTGGTCCATTCATGGTACATCAGTAGCAGAATGAACCTTTGGTTTGTGATTAAGTGTTGTAGTTATTTCATCAGTGATCTTTTGGCCACATCAAGGACTTGACGTGAGAAGTCATGATGACTCAGTTAATGGTTGACTTTTTTGTTGTTT
>NW_007603199.1:0-292 GCF_000523025.1 Cynoglossus semilaevis | reverse complement strand
CACTATGGCGTGACTGGGTTTGGCAGTTCTGTCTATATTCCACCAGGAGCGTCACAGCAGCGGCGTGCAGCCTTGCGCGCCAGCTAAATTAGTGAGATATCATTAGACTCTGCGATAAATCCGAAAGAACGCGAGACCACAACAACCCGCGATAAGCATATTGTATAAATGAAACAACAACAAACAATAGTTTACTTTGCCTCTAACACGTGGAAGAGCACTACTGAAACAGTATCTTCAAGAACGAGTCTCTCCTGGTCCATGGTGAAACATGGTCAACACTGTTTCACTT
>NW_007603198.1:0-292 GCF_000523025.1 Cynoglossus semilaevis | reverse complement strand
AAAGTTTGTATAGAGATAAAGTAAAAAGGTCAAACAAGTGCTACAGTATACCTGAAGGAGGCTACGTTAGCATGTTTAGCTTAAATGGAGGACATACTGTATGTCATAGGGCTACCGTAGAAAACACTACTTCTACATTAGCAACATGGAAACATAAACACAACATAAAAACAACAAAGTATATTGTATTGTGCAGGTTGGGGGTTCAAGACCCAAAAAGGTTTGAAGAACTGATGCAGTGGTTTATATCAGAATTTCAAAAAGCCACGAAAATTAACGAGTACAGACAGTA
>NW_007603197.1:0-292 GCF_000523025.1 Cynoglossus semilaevis | reverse complement strand
TCTAGGGATGTCTGATAGTGAACAGATAGATAGATCGATAGATCGATCTTTAATAATCCTTAAAGAGTTCCCTGCGGGAAATATTGCCAATCAATATTATCAGCCAATATTAGCATAATTATGTTATCGTTTTTTTTTTCTCCCCCGATAACGAAAAATCAATAAAGCAATGGCTGGGTTTTTCCAAATGATGTGACGTAAAAATTGTTTTGGGGTCCAGATGTAACTAAGATGGGACAGCCAACAGTTTTGTTTTTTTCTTTACGATTTGTGCTTAGCCCCGTAAGCGACA
>NW_007603196.1:0-292 GCF_000523025.1 Cynoglossus semilaevis | reverse complement strand
ACAGTCTACACAGTTGATTGATCTGGTTGATATCGGAGTCTTAACGATTCCTCAAACACAGGTATAAATGTTACAACTTTGCACAAAATCTTTTATGAGAATTTATCAAGAAAAATCATCGTAGTTGAAGGCAGACGGAGGAATGATTCCGTGACATGTGTCGTACTCCACAGTCCCAGTGCAATGACCAGGGCCATACATCAAGACTTTATTGATTCTCACATAACACGTGTCATCGATTCAACACCGGTTTTTGGTCTCATGTATAAACAGCTGATAAAAAAAAAAAAAA
>NW_007603195.1:0-292 GCF_000523025.1 Cynoglossus semilaevis | reverse complement strand
AGGAGTGTGTGATGTAACTGTTGAGTTCTGAGTGGATACAGAGGAGTGGCTTTGGAGGATGAAGAGGACATGACCTCAGCTTCTTCTCTCTAGGGGTATAAAACCAGACTAAAACACCAGAACCTGCAGAACAGGGTGGGTTCTCGTCACCTGGTTATTTGGTGTAGGTTCAGTGATGTCATTTATACTGTGAACAGTGATTATGTTCAATTCAACTGGATCTTTTTTTGTCCTGGGAGGCTATTTACCATTTGGTCATTTGAATTACTTGTATTTTACAATACTTGCAATG
>NW_007603194.1:0-292 GCF_000523025.1 Cynoglossus semilaevis | reverse complement strand
CAATATTGGACCAATAGTAATGAGACGGTCATGACATAACGTTGTGTCCTTCAGGTCAGAGTTTGGTCCTGCTGACCAGTCTCCCCAGTTTCTTTTCACAGTCCGTGCTCAGGGCCTTGTGATGTACCGTGTTTAAGGAACCACAGTGAAATATGACCTCATAGACAAGCCTGGTGGTGTAAACAGTGAGCTGCACTCAATACTCCACTCACTGGACAACAAGACAGTCCTTCAGTAAAAGAGAGCAGGGATTATATCTGCTGAAAACTGAACTGTGTCGAGACAAAAAAAA
>NW_007603193.1:0-292 GCF_000523025.1 Cynoglossus semilaevis | reverse complement strand
ACCCACCTTAATAACTTCAACCTGCTCCTCCCTAGACTTGACAGGCTCTGGGTTCACAGCTGTTCTGTCGTTGGCTGGCTGCACCAGTGCAAAGGCACGTCCGACTGGCTGGAAGGCAGAGAAAAGAAAGTGAAACCAATGTTTGGACATTTCTACAGAAGCAGAGGTCACTGGACTATTGTAGCTTATTTATTTAAATATTTATAAAAATGCTGAGTTGTCTCTGAAGTCGGATCAAATGTGAGTGGTTTAATTGTTGCTCTGTGTTTGTGTGTGGTTTGAGGACTGTATT
>NW_007603192.1:0-292 GCF_000523025.1 Cynoglossus semilaevis | reverse complement strand
TTATTTACACGTCTTTATTTTGTGGAAAAATCCCACCTAAAAAACCATCCACCATCAGATTTTTTATGTCCCACACCTCCTAGTGGCAGCTCTGGCATTCCTTCACCACACTTTAGGAATAGCATTGTTGTGTGGTTGAAGACTTTTCAAATTTGAATTTCACATGGTCACGTGGAGACTCTGCGTGTTGTCACTCAATTTCAGACACTCCTTTGAACTAATGAGGAATAGTTTCCATCCCAACTTACTCTGTAATTACAGCACATGTAGTTGCCCTTCAACATATCTTCTC
>NW_007603191.1:0-292 GCF_000523025.1 Cynoglossus semilaevis | reverse complement strand
TTGTCTAGTACATTGCACATAATTTCAGCTTGCATCTTAAAGAGTAAAAATGGGTCGCTTCCTTACCAGTCACTGTTGGTGTCATTGGTGTGGCCCTTGCTAACACTGTTCCCATTACTGAGAAGAGCTGCTCTTGGACATTTGGGAGGTCTGTAAACTCAGACACTCTCAGAGTCTGAGTAGGGTCGTATGATATCTTCTGAAGCTCTCTTATGTCAGACCCCCTTGTTCCGATGCCAATCACAACGATGCCTTGCTGTTTGAGAGCCAAGGCTGGGGCTTCAACACTGTC
>NW_007603190.1:0-292 GCF_000523025.1 Cynoglossus semilaevis | reverse complement strand
TAATGTCCTCGACAGTATTTTCCAGGACGACGCCACAGACAACTTTGTTTCAGTACAGGTCGTCAGTCAGTGGACCTGCCTCTCACTGGCTGCCAGCAGGACGGCCATTCATCCAGTTAAACGACCGTGTCTTCTGTCGGCCTGTGTAAATGAGTGTTTGTGAGTTATGGCTAATTAAGCAAATCACAACAACCGCTTCGTGCCAAAGCCTGGAGCCTCACAAAGAGAAACGCAGCAGAAGGTGACGACAGGGACTTACATCAAAACAACAACTGATATACATATATATATA
>NW_007603189.1:0-292 GCF_000523025.1 Cynoglossus semilaevis | reverse complement strand
GTGTGTGTGTGTGTGTTCCTGCAGGGTGAGGGAGGGAGAGAAGGAGAGAAGCCTCTACATTTAATAACACACTGTGAGTGAGAGAGTGATAGAGAGAGCAGCGACACAAGTGGAATATGGAAACAGTGTCTGCAGCTGAAGATACAGTCCTGCAGTGATTATTCAGAATTACACAGAGTGACAGGTGGAAGAGTAACTCACTGATAGACTCTCAGTCATGTAAATATAGATTTAAAGGCGTCTGTTGTCTGATTCTCTGACCGCTAGCGGGTCCTCAGAAAATTGGAGAGAA
>NW_007603188.1:0-292 GCF_000523025.1 Cynoglossus semilaevis | reverse complement strand
CAAGACGGAAACGACGAAAAGTTGAAACGGTTTTTAAAACAGGCGACTTTTTATTCTTCAACAACAACTTCATAACGGATGTCGACTTACCTTTGACGATAGAAGTGAAGCGTCATTCTTCCGGATATGATGATCGTCCTGACGTCACCATACGGACCATTCGCTGAAGAACTCCCAACGCCATTGTCTTCCGCAGTAGCCAAGGTTGCCAGGTCCGATAAATATCAGCGACTGTTGGTGTGCGCCTTGAAATGTTAATTTAATTACGTTCACGCTAACGTTCGTTAGTTTA
>NW_007603187.1:0-292 GCF_000523025.1 Cynoglossus semilaevis | reverse complement strand
TCAATCTGGTAAATTGTTTTTTTTCTACTCGTATATACAGATTAATAAAATATATTGAATTAAAAATGGCTTCAGAACGAGGCGTGTCTTCACAAAACACCATGTGAAAAGTGACTTGGAGACTAATATATTAAACCAGGCTGAATTTAACTCGCCTTCGTGTCTACAGCTCAAGCTCTTTATTGAAGCAGCATTTTCTGTGATCTCTCCCAGCTGCTGTCATCACGATCTCCATATGATTGGCTCATCACAGAATTTCCAGCATAATATCCCAACAATAATAATAATAATA
>NW_007603186.1:0-292 GCF_000523025.1 Cynoglossus semilaevis | reverse complement strand
GACAGGGTGAGGAAATGTGCTAAATGTGAGATACGTGCCATCTCCCATGATGCATCTGCCCTCTTAGGCTAATCGGTGACCACAACTTTCATTGTCTTTCCTCCTGCAGCCACAGTTGGGTGTGTGCCAGCCTGCACGAGGTCGCAGGCCTCCCACCAGGAACGTGGCCGTGCAGAAGGAAGTGTGCACCTTGGGGCCTGACGGAAGGACCAAAACTGTCCTGTTGGTGGACGCCGCACAACAGACCGGTAAAAACGTGGCAGCCATCATTAAAATTTAAACAAATAAACCT
>NW_007603185.1:0-292 GCF_000523025.1 Cynoglossus semilaevis | reverse complement strand
TTTTTTTTTTTTTTTTTTTCGGAATGCAAAACTAATATATGCAGTTGTTGCGTGAGCCGAGTCTGATGCCAAACCTCACACACATATCTGCATGCGCGGGCACCTTGTACCGCACACCCAGAACCTACATCTATGAATGTATTCATGTCTCCAGCTGAGAGCGACGCCGCTGCAGCTTTGATGTGGCAGCGGGGCCGCGGCACAAAAGACAAGCTGGCTGATGAAAGTGCCTGGTCTGGAAGAATTATTTCTACAGTTCTCAACATCCAGCAAACACACACACACACACACA
>NW_007603184.1:0-292 GCF_000523025.1 Cynoglossus semilaevis | reverse complement strand
CGCCCCCCTTCTCTCTCCACCTCTTTGCCTCGTTACCTCCTCCACTCCCGCTGTCAGGCAGTGGCAGCGTAGCAAAAAAACAAAGTGAGCCGCGGTCAGACGCGAGCGTCCACCGTCTTTACTAATGAGGGAGTGTTGCCTTGGTGCCGACGAGTTTGTGCCGAAGTGTTTGCGTGCAGCACCCACTACTAACCTGCCATTCACCATGCCTGTTCTCAAACTTCTTTCAGATCCCGGCTCCGTCAGAACTCAGGTGAGCTTCGAGTGTTTGTGTGTGTGTATATATGTGTGT
>NW_007603183.1:0-292 GCF_000523025.1 Cynoglossus semilaevis | reverse complement strand
TACACTTAAATGTTAGGATAAATGTTTCACAGATTGGCTTTTCCCTACTTGCATTTGACTCAGTTTTTAATGCGACCTCTAGTCTGTACTGACGTAATCACTTGTTACTTGTTCCAATCCCACTTTGACCCCAGATTGACACCTTGGCGGCCGAGTACCCAGCAAAGACCAACTACCTTTATTGCACCTACAATGGTCAGGTATGTTCTAAAAGATCTAAAGATCTTTGTCTGTGTTGTTTTTGAAAATAATCAACATCCTCAAGAGAACATCCTGACTGGATTAAAAAAAA
>NW_007603182.1:0-292 GCF_000523025.1 Cynoglossus semilaevis | reverse complement strand
TCCGTTGATATTTATTTTTGTTGCGTTCTCTCAGGGTAATTTAGCTGATGTGGTTGAACAGCAGTCGTGCTGAGCTTTTTTTCCTGCACACGCTGCTGGGGTATTTACAGTTTCCAGATCTAATCTTTCCCCAATTAGAGCTCCGCAGCCGTCATCTGCTGTTTATGTTTCCTCCAGAAGTTGTCAAAACACATTACGCTACGTTGATTAGCTCTCATTGATGTTGTGTTGCCTTGTGGTGAGTCGGAGGACTACACTTGATGGACCCCAGTACAGCGGTCCCTCGTCTGTC
>NW_007603181.1:0-292 GCF_000523025.1 Cynoglossus semilaevis | reverse complement strand
CCCGACGTCCTTTGAGACGACATTCTCAATCTCCCACAGAATGGCTGCCTATACAAAAGTAATCAGCCGTCATTTATTTTTCGCCAGTTCATTTCGGTAGTGCATTTTTTCATACCATACACATTAATAACAATTGAAATGAGTACTTGAGTACGCCATTGAGTACTTGGTTAGCATAGGGGAGTTCAAGATGTGGTACCGCTGGGGCTCAATCCCAGGGTCTTCTGCGTGCAAGGCAGATGTGTAAGGCAGACATGATAGACACTAACAAAAATCTGATGGAGTGTAAAAG
>NW_007603180.1:0-292 GCF_000523025.1 Cynoglossus semilaevis | reverse complement strand
TCAATGAGAAAAAGGTATAATATTCCCAGGTTTTGTACACTGCAGTATGTACCATACAAGGTTTATTGACCCAAGTGATGCTGGGGTTATTATAAGGCCAGGGTGGGGTGACAGAGGGGGAGGCAAAGGGCAACAAAGCGGCTTTCTTCGCTCTTCCTCCTGATCCTATCACTCCATTCCTTGGCCGTGGAGATGAAAGACTAGTCTGTAATTGGAGAGGAGGGAGCAAGTGGAAGTAATGAGAAAGTAAAAAAGAGAATGGGACAGAGAGTGCTTGAGCAGTATG
This sequence comes from Cynoglossus semilaevis, assembly GCF_000523025.1. Taxonomy (NCBI): domain Eukaryota; kingdom Metazoa; phylum Chordata; class Actinopteri; order Pleuronectiformes; family Cynoglossidae; genus Cynoglossus; species Cynoglossus semilaevis. The sequence continues at coordinate 6 of NW_007603180.1, read as the reverse complement.
TGAGGG
>NW_007603179.1:0-292 GCF_000523025.1 Cynoglossus semilaevis | reverse complement strand
AGAATAAATACATCAGTAGTTCAGAGAGAGAAGAGAAAAAACACAGGAGGAGAAATACTTCAAAGGAAAACTGTGTACTCTGTGTTCCCATGTACTGCATGAACAGTATTTGTTTGTACTCCATGATCGACTGTACTCCTACGACATTCACTTGATAACACTAGGTTTATAACTTCCAAGGCCTCACATCAAAGGGGTTGGTGTAATACAGCACTGATGCTGTTATGAAGTACAGGAAGTACACAGTACAGGAAGTACTCTGAGTACCTGAGAATCATGGAGTATAATAATA
>NW_007603178.1:0-292 GCF_000523025.1 Cynoglossus semilaevis | reverse complement strand
CTGACTCCTGGTAACACACCTGTATCCACTGCTCTCTGTTGATCTCCACACCGTTGGCGTTTAAAGACGCGATGGCTCTGTCTATGATCTTGTCCACCATCTGTGTGTTACCGTTGGCTTCCTCCAACTTGGCAGCGGTTATCCAGATGTGCCGATCGGTGGGGATGTTCTCTCGAGCTTTGTTGAGGACGCGACGAGCATTCTCGTACGTCTCTAATCGGGCCAGCGCCAGCCAGAGCTCCAGAGGAGAAGGAGAAAGCGTGGGATTAATTGGATATAATATATATATATA
>NW_007603177.1:0-292 GCF_000523025.1 Cynoglossus semilaevis | reverse complement strand
AAAAAAATGCAATAAAAAAACAAAAACAACTTTTCTTTTTTTTTACAGTGAGATTTTTTTCCACCTTTTTCCTCGAGGCTTTTCAGCTCTTTGATCTCCCGCTCCTCCCGCTTGCGCAACATCTCGCGCTGGAAGCGAGCGACAGATCGCAGCAGCTCGTCGTCGCCCATCTCGGACGGCGGCAGCACGATGCTGCAGTCCAGGAAGCTGTTGATGGCGTTGAGCAGATCCTGCCTGTCGTCCGCTAGATAGGCTGCTTCGTGGAATTGCTGTGTAAAGATTCACACACAGG
>NW_007603176.1:0-292 GCF_000523025.1 Cynoglossus semilaevis | reverse complement strand
CGTGTATGTGACAACCTTAAATTAATATTACGTAGAAGGTTTGAAATCTGAGCAGGCGGACACACGGGCAGACATTGTACTGAATTTAATAAATTATTGGAGAAAATGCCTTTTTGCTAAAACTTAAAAAAATAATTATTATTTCAGTATTTGGTCAATACTGAGATCCCATAGTTATTGGGGTTTTTTTTGGCTGAAAGTGTCTAGAAAAAGTGGACGTCTATGTAGTTTTTCTATCAATTGCCTCCAGGGGGTGATTAAAGTTTTCTTTATCTGAATGTAGTAAAACTAA
>NW_007603175.1:0-292 GCF_000523025.1 Cynoglossus semilaevis | reverse complement strand
GGGCCCAACAATGCTCACATACAGCAGGTAGGGAGAGCTGTCACCACTGCTGTGACTTCTGTACTACATAGTACTGTACAGTACTGCACATGTGAAACCTTGTCCCTCTCTCTTCCCAGGTGGGCGACAGATGTTACGAGGAGGGAATGTACGACGTAGCAAAGCTCTTGTACAACAACGTGTCCAACTTTGCCTGCCTGGCTTCCACACTCGTCCACCTGGGGGAGTGCCAGGCTGCTGTGGACAGTGCCAGGAAAGCCAACAGCACCAGAACCTGGAAAGAGGTGGGGGG
>NW_007603174.1:0-292 GCF_000523025.1 Cynoglossus semilaevis | reverse complement strand
AAACTGTGTAATTGTGAGGTCTCCCACCAGTAGAAGACTAGTTTGTGTCAAAGATCTCCTGTTCCTTCAACCCACCTTGTCATAGGTTTCAGCCCAGGAGTTGTAGTACTCCACCCGGTCTTTGGGGTCCAGCCTTTTACTGGCTGACTGGAATGCAGCCCTGGCCTGGTTCTCTGTCCTGATGCAGTTGGACATGGTGGACATTGATAGGATGAGGAGTGGACGACACTTGAACCTATCAGAGGGCAAGCATGAAATAGCAGCTGAGGTCTTCCTCACTCTCTGAATAACA
>NW_007603173.1:0-292 GCF_000523025.1 Cynoglossus semilaevis | reverse complement strand
TTCCTGACCTGTAAACAGTACAAAGTATTCATTTAAAATCCCTAAAAAATTAAACCGAGAGAAGTTTGTTTTATTCCATTTAAAGCCTTTTTTTAACCCAATAAAAAATTAAATATATTGTGTGTGTAAGTAAGTGTGTTAGTAGCATGCTATCAAATAGAATATTTGCATGGTAGAGAAGCACAACTGTATGAAATAAGCTAATACAAATGGTATTTTAAGGTGGAGCTTATTATCTATAACCAATTTTAGTGGTATTTAATTTTTTTTAAACTAAATGGAACTAAGGTTT
>NW_007603172.1:0-292 GCF_000523025.1 Cynoglossus semilaevis | reverse complement strand
TAGTAGTAGAAGTAGTAGTAGTAGAAGAAGCAGTAGTAGTCGTAGTAGCAGAAGTAGTAGTAGTAGAAATTGTTGTTTTAGTAGCACTAGTTGCAAAAGTATTAGTAGCAGAAGTAGTAGTTGTAGTAGTAGTTGCAGTAGTTGCAGTAGTAGCAGAAGTAGTCATAGTAATAGTAGTCGTAGTAATAATAGTAGTTGCAGTAGTAGAAACAGAAGTAGTCGTAGCATTAGTAGCAGAAGTAGTAGCAGTTGCAGTAATAGTAGTAGCAGAAAAAGTAGTAGTTGTAGTAGT
>NW_007603171.1:0-293 GCF_000523025.1 Cynoglossus semilaevis | reverse complement strand
GGTGTCATCTGCAAAGAGGTCGTCTTCTCCTGCTTTAGAGACTGGGGCCACAGACCACCCATGATTCTGACGTTTCACTCGCCGTCACCGTAACGCTCTGGTGAATCAGCTCCGTCACCCTCTGTAATCTTCTCCAGCGTGGAGGAACACTGAAATCCTCTTCTTTTTTTTCTCCCAAATCCAAATCCTTTTTCCCAACATCCAGCTCAGCAGTCGTGTCGTTCTGCCTGAACATGATCGTGTATCGTTTTTATCTGCTTGGCTTCTTATCCAAACACACACACACACACACA
>NW_007603170.1:0-293 GCF_000523025.1 Cynoglossus semilaevis | reverse complement strand
ATAAGTTTAAATGCAAAAAAAAAATTCATGCGTACTAGGAGTTTTGTGATTTTGGAAAACAAACTTTTCCACTTCAGGACCTAAATATACATGGACATACATTATGTGGCTCAATATATACAGACGTACTGTATATATGGACATATTGTGCAGACTGTGTAATCAGCTGTCTCAACAAGCTCGGCCTCAAACTGTCGTGTGAATTGACCAACGCTAAAGGACAGAGCATCAAGCAAATGACAAAAAGCAAAGACGGCGTCTTACCGGTGCACGTTCAGACAACGGTCACGGAA
>NW_007603169.1:0-293 GCF_000523025.1 Cynoglossus semilaevis | reverse complement strand
TTTTATTTTCCCTCCACTCTCTCCACGCTCGGACTGAGGTTCTGGAGAACTGACTTGGCATTAAACCCGGGGCGACTCCCAGCCTCTCACAGAGGAGACACAGTCAGGAGCCGCTCTAAACCAGTCTGATGTCATTCCTGCAGCAGGCACAGCAGCACCGAGCGCCTCGGGACAAACGGCCTGCCTCACTTTCTTTGACGTCTCACAATGAGAATGTTTGCTTTATTTTACAAGCAGGAATCAAGTAGACGAGACAGGTGACTGAAACACACACCGAGTGTGTGTTTACGTGT
>NW_007603168.1:0-293 GCF_000523025.1 Cynoglossus semilaevis | reverse complement strand
AATTATTATTATTATTAATATTACTTTTACTATTTTTGATTGAAATATAATTTTATAAAAATTCTACATGAACTGTTTTTTTTTTTTTTTTGTTTTTTTTTCAATTTTCAAAATTCATCCAGTGGACCAGTTTTTCGCCCACGGGCCACATGTTTGACACCCCCTGCTCTAACCTTTCACCATCTGCGCTCTTGACTAAGCGATAGTTTTGTCTGACTTTATAACGACACATTCAATTCCACTTACCAGTCTGTAGGATTATTTGTTTATTTTATTTATTATTTATTTATTTA
>NW_007603167.1:0-293 GCF_000523025.1 Cynoglossus semilaevis | reverse complement strand
TTGAAGAAGAAAGTCGTTTTTTTTTTTAGTTTTGACTCAAACGTCCTTGTCTTGTTCTCGCAGTACAACGCCTGCACGCTTCACGGAGGCAAAGGCCAAGAACAGAGAGAGTTTGCTCTCTCCAACCTCAAGGCTGGGTCCAAAGATATTCTGGTGGCCACGGATGTCGCTGGTCGAGGTATCGACATCCATGACGTCTCTATGGTTCTTAACTACGACATGGCCAAGAACATCGAAGGTAGGATTTCACTCCGGCTGAGCACAGAAATCTGGCGATACGATACGTATCCCGA
>NW_007603166.1:0-293 GCF_000523025.1 Cynoglossus semilaevis | reverse complement strand
CTGTGTGACCTCCAGGGCTGACACTCTGAATGGCAACTTTTATGAACTTTGAAAAGATAATTATCTGCTAACAGTGTGCAGGACATGTGTGTTAAAGGGTTGACTTACCCAGCACAGAAACGCCATGAAAACGAAGGCCAAGGTCTGAGCATTCCACCACATTCTGTAGGATCTGAAAACCCAAAACAAAAACACTTTGAAGGTTTGGTCAAATATAAACAGACATTTTTGATCATTACAGCTGGATCATCCAGGTCTGGTCCTGGTCAGTCATGGCAGGGCACAATCAATCA
>NW_007603165.1:0-293 GCF_000523025.1 Cynoglossus semilaevis | reverse complement strand
GTGTGTGTGTGTGTGTCAGTGTCTCAGCACAGAAGGCATGTGAGTCCGCGGGGAGGAGTGAGCGTTTGATATTTGACAGCTGATTAAGGAGAGGAGTGAGGAGCAGGGAACTCTGACAGGAAGTCTCCACGGGCATCATGGGAGGGCGCTGCCAGGAGAGAGGGGGCGGGGCCTCGAGGAGCTGCTGGGGAGAAGACGGTCGGACGCGGTCGGAAAAGAAACATCCAGTGGCGTTGTGTCAGAGTTGGTGGGGGGTAGATTGAGACGGAGGAAGGAGGAGGAGGAGGAGGAGG
>NW_007603164.1:0-293 GCF_000523025.1 Cynoglossus semilaevis | reverse complement strand
AAAAACAGTGAAAACAAAAAAACCAACCACTACGGTTCTCCCAATATGAGTTTCCAGTATTGTGTACTTTCCAATACTGAGTACTGAGTCACCTACACTTCTTTACAGGGTAGTGAGCGGTGTGTGTACTCAGTGAGAAAATGTTTTCAGCAGTTATATTTTTGTTCTCATTAACTGAAGGTTATTTCAATTCAAACTCTGTTTTAAACAAAAAGTATTTAAACTGACGGTCGACACAGTGTTGGGTAAACAAAGACAATGAGTCATTTAACGCCGCCAGGAAAACACACACA
>NW_007603163.1:0-293 GCF_000523025.1 Cynoglossus semilaevis | reverse complement strand
TGACTGACCTTTGACTGAAACCCAACCCTGAACCACAGACAGACCAGAATTCTCAATTAAGTTCATCTATAAACATGAAAGTGTGTGTGTGTGTGTGTGTGAGCATGTGCTACAGAGCTACATTATCAGAACCAGAGGAGAGAAGAAGATGAGAGGTCAGAGGTCAGAGGTCAGGTTAACAGACAGTTTCTGAGTGAGTGTTTGTTACAAAAACAGATTTTCACTTTCATCGTGTCACGGAGTGGAGTCACCCAGGGAGTCAGTGGGTGAGGGGGGTCAGTGGGTGAGGGGGG
>NW_007603162.1:0-293 GCF_000523025.1 Cynoglossus semilaevis | reverse complement strand
AAACATGGGAAACATCAGTTTGACAGGATTTTTTATGGAAATCATGTTTCCTCAAAAGTACAAGGGTTACCATGGGAATGTTTTTAGGGGATTCATCCTGGCACGGATCACCAGAGAGCTTCATTACCTCTGAGCTGCGTGCTGTGCAGGATTATCCAGGGATAAAGAAAAAGGCACTCCCTTAATCTGAGAATAATCCACCGTTTTAGTCAGGGGAAAGTGGAGATGAGGGCATCGTTGCTTTGGGAAAGATGAGCTGTCGGGAATTTTTAATGGAAAAAAAATGAAAATAA
>NW_007603161.1:0-293 GCF_000523025.1 Cynoglossus semilaevis | reverse complement strand
ATCGATTACTGATCATCGACGCGTTTCTGTTAACCGTCAGGTAAAAAGTACGTTTGAATGAGGATCGTTAACAGTGACCCTGCGAGGAGCTGTGGTCACGTTGTCGTGACGTAAGCACAGCTGCTGCAGGCGAAAAGACAGTGGAACAACATGGAATAGTAACATCGTTGTTGATTGGAATTTATACTGTATTTCCAATTATATTTACTGTATTTCTAATTGTATTTAATGTATTTCTAATTGTATTAACCGTCAGTATTGTCATGTACTTTATATTCGCTGCTGTACCGCGG
>NW_007603160.1:0-293 GCF_000523025.1 Cynoglossus semilaevis | reverse complement strand
AAAAAAACAAGGATTATATTTTTCAGACCTGTAATGCAGCCTCTGCGTCTGCGAGAGCCGGACGCGCTGCTTCCAGTTTCCTCTCGGCGATGGCCTTGTCTGCAGAGATGCTGTCAACAAGAGCCTGGGCCTTGTCCTTGACTTTCTGAACTTCCAGCTTCACTTTCTCTGCTGCCTGGGCTTTTACTATCACCTCCTTCAGCACCTGGAGTGAGGAGAGGAAACGTGGATCTAAACTTTGATTTTGATAATTAGTAGGGATGTCCGATAATATCATTATCGGTTTTTCCTCC
>NW_007603159.1:0-293 GCF_000523025.1 Cynoglossus semilaevis | reverse complement strand
AATGTAGTACAAGAAGATTATTGGTAACAAAACGAAATATTTTTTCATTGGTTGTACAGCCTGGTGAATCACTGCCCCTCAATGGCCATGCGTCCCCAGTCTAGGCCTTCAACCCATATGTTTTTTTTACATAGATAGTACTTCTGCAGTTCAGTGTTGTTGAGAGGAGGTTTCTGGTTTTTTACATTCGCAATAATCACTTGAAAAAGAAAAAAAAATGCTGGGAAAAAAAAACGGACACTGGCCTAAAACTTTTGGACCAACTTTTGATCCAGGATTCGCCCTAACATTGT
>NW_007603158.1:0-293 GCF_000523025.1 Cynoglossus semilaevis | reverse complement strand
GTTAGCTGCCTTCTGCAAGCAAACCCTAAAGCAGCAATTAGTTTTACATTGGTTTGGATTTTCAATAACACCATATTCCAGTCACCAAGAACAATTTTAAAAGTACTTTACTCTTTTTTCATTTGCTGTCAACTGAAGGAGCCTCTAAAACTAAACAAGTCCCAGTGAAGCAGCTCATTTTCAAATGCCATAAAGACATTTTGTGTGTATATTTAGGGGAAGTGTTCTGAACCCACCAGTCACCAGATGGTTGTGATAGGTTAACGGCAGAGGACACATTTCATTGTGTGCAT
>NW_007603157.1:0-293 GCF_000523025.1 Cynoglossus semilaevis | reverse complement strand
GTGTGTGCAAATAACAACTTGTGCATCGACTGTCTATTAGAGCAACTACAGGAGGGTGACTCATGTTGGAATTATTGATTAGAGAGAGAATCTTGAACAGTAACTGAGCAGTAATAACCAAGCACCTGCAAACACAACCTGGCTCAGTGTGGCATGAATGAGTGCAGCTCCTCAAATTCTACACTTTAACTTCTTCAGTGTGAGCAGCATTGCTTACAATTATGTCCATATTCTCTTTTGAGAATTTCAAAAATGTCTTAATTGGGAAATTTCTGAAGAAAAAAGAAAACACA
>NW_007603156.1:0-293 GCF_000523025.1 Cynoglossus semilaevis | reverse complement strand
TTGGCCAACTCCAACTACATCCTGCCGATGTAGACCAAACCAAAGGGGACAAACTCCTCAGTATGTGAAATATAAACAGGGTTACTTCATGATTTAAACTCCTGTTACAGCTGGGCAGGCAATCAGTATTTACTGAGTATTTTTGACCTTTGTAGCCAGAATATGTTTAGTCTGTTCTCTGAACTGAAGTAACAACCGTTGTTCAATCCTGTGGTTTCTAACGAAAAGTCCAAAATATCAACTCCACTTTACCAGCCAAATGTAAGTGACGTCATGTGACAAACCTTCCAAAC
>NW_007603155.1:0-293 GCF_000523025.1 Cynoglossus semilaevis | reverse complement strand
TATTGAAACCCAACCTAAAGAAGTATTGTATTAGTGCCCGATAACAGCAAGTACACAAAGGCCTGTCCTTCCTGTCAACTTAATGAAGGGTAATTAGGCCACCCCCTAAAGGCTTTCTAGTCAGTGATATTTCCACATTAAGTCTTTGACTGCACGCTTCACAGTAGACTACGGGACTACAGCTGGTTGGACCAAATGTAAACAGGCTCGCTCCCTAGCAGACCAGTAGTTGGCCAGGGGCTGAAGCAAACGGTGAATCCACGTACTGGTAGGAGTGGTAGTATGGACGGTGA
>NW_007603154.1:0-293 GCF_000523025.1 Cynoglossus semilaevis | reverse complement strand
GTCTGGCCCAGTCTGGTCCAGTCTGGTGTGTCTGGCTTCAGAACAGCAGAGAGCAGACACCATCTGCTCACACTGTGGCCTTATCAAGTGCATTGATTTAGTGAGTGCTGCTGCAGGAGACGTCTGTATTCAGTATGTCCTCGTCTGGAACTGGTTTCATCAAGTCAGGCTCTGTGTATAAGTGAATAGACGACTCTATAACAACAAAAGTCCACAGAGCTTTTTATCTTTCCAGATGACGTTTTAAAAGTCCAGACCAGGGGTGGCAAACATACGGCTTGTGGGCCAAAACC
>NW_007603153.1:0-293 GCF_000523025.1 Cynoglossus semilaevis | reverse complement strand
TTTTTTGTTTCTTACCTGTGCCTTTCGTGTGGAGTGTAATGGATGAAGGAACAAACACACAACCCAACACAACGATGGATAGACATCCATCCTTTAACTTCCTCCTACCTTTATTTATTTATTTTGTCTGACAACAAATCATGAAAATGTGGCGTCGTTCCCGCTGCAGCTCCCGGCCGCGGCCGTGGAAAAGGCCCTTAATCAGCGGCTGCACAACTTACAACAGCATGGCAGGCCTGAAGCCTGGAGGACATGAATGGAGTGTGTGTTCCTGACACACACACACACACACA
>NW_007603152.1:0-293 GCF_000523025.1 Cynoglossus semilaevis | reverse complement strand
TTTTTTTAACTGGAGGCGAAACTGTCAGGAGTTCACAACAACACAAGGGGGTTTTAGTGAAATCTTCATCCCCCAAAAATGTGAGAGTAAACTGTATAACTGTAGGAATTCTACCTCTTGAACTATGGGAATGGATCAATAATTTATGTGAAATAGAAAATATTAAAATTAATTTAATAAAAAAAGAAACGCCGTGTGCGTTAAAGTATGAAAATTTGAAATATTTATAAACAGAATCAGCAAAAAATAAAATCAATTAAAAGAATGCGACATAAGGAATTAAATTGGAGTTT
>NW_007603151.1:0-293 GCF_000523025.1 Cynoglossus semilaevis | reverse complement strand
TTTTTTTTTTTTTTTTTTTCTCTCCGTATCAGCACTGTGCGGCTTTCCCACGTGAAGCAGTGTTGCCACGGCGACAACTCAGTTTGCGGTGCCTATTTAAAGGCCACATGGTTGAAAATGAGAGGTGATGGGGAGTCCTTTGTTGAGTTGCATAACTGCTCTAGTTTATTTTGAATTAATGCGCACAGAGTCTCAGGTGTCCCCCTGCTCATCTTTCATGCCTTAGTAAGGGGAACTCGTTTTGCTTGTTGCTGGTACAGAGGCACAAAAAATTAAAGCACAACTGTCTGGTT
>NW_007603150.1:0-293 GCF_000523025.1 Cynoglossus semilaevis | reverse complement strand
CAGTTCTCCAGTCAAAGTGTTCCCAAAATTATGCATGCCAAGGACTCCCAAAACAGCATTAACTTCTGACTGGGTAACCCCCACCCCACTACCCCGATTTGCCCCACCCCCTGCCCCCTTTGTTGGTCTGCTCCTTTGATTGATTTCTTGTCAAAAACCTGTGCATTTTGCGATAGCTAGCTACACACTTCGTTGAGGAGCAGAGCAGCTCAACAACAGGCGCAAGAAGCATTTAAAGTTAAATTTGCAGCTGTCACATGAGGTGCGTTCAAGAACTACCGGGAACATAATAA
>NW_007603149.1:0-293 GCF_000523025.1 Cynoglossus semilaevis | reverse complement strand
ATGAAAAATAATATAAAACACAAAATCGGAATATGATGTAGTTTTTAATACATTTTCTAAATATTATAAATGGTCAATTATTCAAGTATTGTTATTTAGTTATATAATCTGTGTTTCACATTATTAGTATTGAAAAGTAGTATTTTGCACATATTTTCTGTGTTGCCATTGAAATAAAATGCAATATTATTTGATTTGGAAAGCATTACAAATAACATGTGTTCAACAAACTATGTCGTCAGGAATTTAGCAGTCAGTTTTTCCTCCTCCTGTGAACGTTAATGTAGTTTTTT
>NW_007603148.1:0-293 GCF_000523025.1 Cynoglossus semilaevis | reverse complement strand
AAAAAAAAAAGAATGATTTTAAATGTGTTCATCATTAGTCATCCCAAAATTTTACAACCTCAATGCAGTACCCTGCAGAACCACTTGGGACTTTGGACTCCCTAATGAAAACCCCAGGCAACTTTACTCCATAAAATGTATCAATGAACTGGTCTGCTAAAACACTTTAGGTCTTTATGTCTTTAGTGATATTGAAGAAGAAAAAGAATACTTTTGTTGTAAATTTCAACCAACAATATAATGAGAAAAGAAGACAGAAAAATAAACCAGTCGATGCTGTGAGTGACGACATC
>NW_007603147.1:0-293 GCF_000523025.1 Cynoglossus semilaevis | reverse complement strand
TTTTTTTTTAAATTTTTTATTGAAAACTCCTTTAAAAAAGAAAATATACGAGAACATTTTATAGCATCAAAACACTTTTTTGCCCAAGTCATACTGTGGTAGTATAGTTTTCAGACATCTCTGGCATTTTCTAACTGTCACTATTTGTTTGTTTATTGTTTTTAACTCCTCGCTAGCCGTTAGCCACGTTTGCTCTGGTCTTCATATTAAATGAAGTAGCACAGTAATTAGATAAAACATATTTGCAACATTTCTCTTCACCCTTTGCTCAACCATTTTGTTATGTCTTTAAC
>NW_007603146.1:0-293 GCF_000523025.1 Cynoglossus semilaevis | reverse complement strand
TGTGGTACTGCAGTATTACGATGACATCACGCTGCTGTGAGTCACCGCGGAGGAAACAGCTTCTCACCGACTGCTCCTGGTTCTGCTGGCTGCTGGCAGCGCTGCTCAGGATCCACTGAAGGTTCTGGTCGGACATGACTAAGCCCGGTTGGAGCAGGTTTTGGGTGGGTGCCACTGAGATGGTGGCGGAGCTGGGATTAAGAGCAGGTCCAGTTTTAGGGTCCTGGTTACTGGCCAGAGGCACAGGCTGAGCCGCGGCCGCCGGAGCGTCTGCGGTTGTCGGTGCAACCACA
>NW_007603145.1:0-293 GCF_000523025.1 Cynoglossus semilaevis | reverse complement strand
AAAAAAAAACCCTTGTACTTACATCCAGTGCAGTTTGGGTGGTCTCTTTGTATTTAGAGTTTGGGGAGAGTCGTTCATAGATAACAGTGTCGGCTCCTTTACAGTAGAGACGGATTCTTCCATCAGGAAACTTCACTGTTAGTTGTGAGAAACATACAGGGATATTTAAATAAAAAAAAAGGACCAATTTATCACCACTACCTTTCTGCAGAGGACAGTCAAGGTTTGATGTTACAGCTAGAGACATCTGCTTAAACAAAATGGGAACAACACCACAACAGAACATAAACAGA
>NW_007603144.1:0-293 GCF_000523025.1 Cynoglossus semilaevis | reverse complement strand
TTTTCTATAATTTTGTACTGGTATTTTTACTGTAGTGTATATAATACAGTAAGTGAGGGTTTGTGCTGAAGTTTACCTTGAGTGTTTCTTTATTCAGTACAGTTTGCCTTTTATTTATATGTATATGTGTTTTTTTATTTAAATTTAAGACTGCTTGTTATATGTAACTAAACTTAGCGCTTAATTTAAGAAATAGTTCTAGTTTTTGTAAGTGTGGATGCATAGGGTGCTGATATAAGCTCATCCTGACCTGGTAACTGAACTGCCACTTTGACAACTTTCTCTTATTCAGT
>NW_007603143.1:0-293 GCF_000523025.1 Cynoglossus semilaevis | reverse complement strand
GTGTCTGGTTGTCCTGGCTTCCACCACAACCAGCTGCTGGTCAGTGAACGCTGCCTGGTTTTAGCTCCTGGCTCCAGGCCAACGCTGGACCTACGTTGGTGATGACGTCCAGATGTTTCCTGGTTCTGACCATCAGACCTTCTCTCTTCTGTGTACAGTAAAAACACTGGGAGATCCTTACAGAGTGGAACCTCCAGATACCAGCAGAATCCGTTCCAGGTTCCGAGCTCGTAACTCAGAATCATTTTTTCCCCTAAGAAATAATAATAAGGAATAATGTAAAAAAATAGAGA
>NW_007603142.1:0-293 GCF_000523025.1 Cynoglossus semilaevis | reverse complement strand
GTTTTCTCAAGAGCTATTGTCTAATGCTCTCTGTTATGTGGCTTCTCGCTGCCTAAAGATCCATCACGATAAGAGGCTGTGTGGAGTTGTAATGGTTGACTTGATGAGTTCTAATTGGTACCACGAGACCACGATTAATGGTCTTTGCAGACAGCATATGACTACAGAAGATGGTTTGATTAGCAAGCTATGATTTGTGAGCTATGTCCAGCTAGGATATTAAAAGTTTTGAGGCTGTGAGTTATCAATGTTGCCTTAGAAATGCAACATATCTACAGTATATATATATATAT
>NW_007603141.1:0-293 GCF_000523025.1 Cynoglossus semilaevis | reverse complement strand
CCTTGGCTAACTATAGCTATACATTTAGGCTTATACGTAGGCTCGTTTAGGCTACGTATTAGCAGCAAACGGGACTGGCGATACGATACGAATTGCGGTGCGATATGAATTACGATACACCGGCAACGATACGATAAATTGGGTTTATTTTTTTTATTTAATTGTAGGAAAACTGTCAGAATGAAACACACAATGATGTCAAATCTTAACATATCGCAATATTTCCTGATAACCTCTGATAATAATGTGATCTTGTGGTCAAGTTTTTGGCCATCCCAGTGGATTGCGGTGGC
>NW_007603140.1:0-293 GCF_000523025.1 Cynoglossus semilaevis | reverse complement strand
CAACCAACCACCCAGAGGCCTGATTGTGTTTTCATGATAAGCCATAGCATCACTTGAATTTACGACAAACTGATGATGTCACTGGAACTGAACTAACTGTGCTTTTGTTAATTAAATGTAGGAGAAATAAAATATTTAAAAAAATAAATGCTAAAACTAAAATAAAGAAAATCTGAAGCCTGGTATTTTTTTCTTTGCGTTTTGAATCCTGATCACACATCTCGGCAGGTGAAGCAATTATTTGCAAAACGAGGCAGCGAGCCCTACCTCCACCTCCACACACACCCCCCTCC
>NW_007603139.1:0-293 GCF_000523025.1 Cynoglossus semilaevis | reverse complement strand
CAACAGTAGCCTGATGTGCATCTCTGTAGGCTGTGCACAGAAATGAAGACAGAACAGGAAACAAGAGTTTTAAGAGTATTTTTTGTCAAGCGTTTCCAGGTGTTATGGTGGACCAAACAGCAGCACCTGATCAGTTGCGCACCAGCTGTTAAGCAGCACTCAGGCTAATCTTTAAAATTAGACATTTTTTTTCAACTCTAGCTTCACTGTAACTCAGCTAAACAAACGGCAGATGGAGTAAAAACAGGAAATATCTCTCCGACTGTTCGAACCTCACTGAGAGGCTTTACAGT
>NW_007603138.1:0-293 GCF_000523025.1 Cynoglossus semilaevis | reverse complement strand
ACACACAGACAAACACACACATACACTGTGGGGTTTGTTGTTGGCCTCGTCATTTTTTTCCCCTCACTGTTTCTACATTTGGCACAAAGGTGTTCGAGGTTAAAGCTGCGTAAAAACACTTATTAAAATTTAGCAGCTATGCACCGCTAATAAGCAGCAAAGCGATGGATTTTGGGATAAATCAAGGGATTTGGTTATGAATTCAGTGGTGAAAAAGGAGAAATGTTTAATAAACAGTATTATATATATTTTTTAGACAAGACAAAATGATATAATGTAATTCTAACAAGTGG
>NW_007603137.1:0-293 GCF_000523025.1 Cynoglossus semilaevis | reverse complement strand
AAAAAAAAAAAATCATTGATTTTCTTGGTTTTGAACACAGGCAGTGTGTTCTTCACATCGGACACCATCACCTGGTACCTTCCTTGGCACATTTCCCCACTCATTTCCTCTGAGCAGTTTCGACTGCTGGAAGTGCATGTGGGTATTGATGGTGTGAGACTGCACCCTGATGAAATGGCTGCCAGACGGTATTCTTTGACCGTCGACGACGACTACATCATTTTAAAGATTCCTGTTGGGGCCGTCGGTGGCTTCTTTAAGGTCTGTCATGTGTATAATGTATTGCTTTTTTT
>NW_007603136.1:0-293 GCF_000523025.1 Cynoglossus semilaevis | reverse complement strand
TTTTTTTTTAATATCTTCTGAAGTAGGATTTGTGGAGACCAGGTGTGTTCATCTTACTTTTTCAAAGTCAGTGAAACCCACAGGTCATGTGCTGTGTGTCTAAGGCTTGTTAGTGTGGATACGGATTCCTTCCACTGAACACATCTGGGTGTTCTGAGAATCCCCCCACTTCAAAGGTTCAAAATAATGTTTTTGAACAAAAATAATTTGTTCAACTATCGCTAACTAAAAATACAATGCTACAGTAGTGCCGCTTAGTCGTTTTTATTTTTTCTGTGGATACAAGAAGACTG
>NW_007603135.1:0-293 GCF_000523025.1 Cynoglossus semilaevis | reverse complement strand
CTAAATAGTTAGTAGTTTGTAAGCTAGCTCGCTGCGATCACATGCGGTCACGAGAATATTCGATTGTAACTTACGTTTCAAAATGCGGAACATAATTACAATAAAAAACAGTTTAAAAAAATATCCATACCATTTCCAATTGAGCCACTTTCTCCCTAAGAGCTGCTATTTCCTTCTCCTGTTCCTTAAACTTTTCCCTCAATGTTGCTAAAGCCTGTGCCATGGCTGCAGGTAAGTTCACACAAAATAACTAATAATTCAGGTAAATTATCTCGTCTGGTTTTCTTTTTTTT
>NW_007603134.1:0-293 GCF_000523025.1 Cynoglossus semilaevis | reverse complement strand
CCCTGTAGAGGTTGATTTTAGCAGCTTTTAATGGCTCTGTTGTTCAATATTGACGACTTGATTCTTCAGTACTACTTCCACATGTGAAAAGCAACAATATTTGCCATTTTTAGAAACGTGTGTTTCTAATTTTTGTTCCCCTGAAACAACACATTCATGTTGAATTTACCACACAGCTGCAATAATGACCAGTTCAACGGAGGCTGACAGTATCCAACAGGTGTACAGAGCAGTAGTAGTAGCAGTATATATTAGCTCTGAGTATTCACTGAGGAGCTGAAGCTCTCCTGTAG
>NW_007603133.1:0-293 GCF_000523025.1 Cynoglossus semilaevis | reverse complement strand
CTAGATACAGTGGTAGAAGGTTTGTCCAGAGGAGAGAGTATTGGTTGGTAAACAGGAATGCAGAAGGACAGATGTTATAGACTCGCAAAGAGGTCCAGGCCTACTTTGGGTAGAGGGAGGGACATAAGATAACATATGAGGGAGGGGAAAGATGCCCACAGATGGATAACAGCCACTGTTGCAAGTTTGAAAACGTACACTAGTTAGCATTTAAATCGGTGATGGGTGATGCTGAATTTTGTATTCAATACGATTCTGATTACGTTTTGACATTTTTTATATCAATATCAATA
>NW_007603132.1:0-293 GCF_000523025.1 Cynoglossus semilaevis | reverse complement strand
TACTGGGTCGCGGGGGCAGCAGTCTCTGTCTCTTTGCCTCTGGACCAAAGCGCCACACGTTACATACAAATTATTATTATTTACATGACACTAGGTTAACAGGTATAGCCTAGCTTGAGCAAAGTCGCTCAATGAAAGTTGAGTTTAGAAATAAACTCAGTAAAGCAACTCATAAACGTGATCTTAACAATCTGGATTTGATATTTAGATTTGTCTTTGCTGATCCTTATGTTCACATTCTTAATATATATTCTTATATTCTGAAATATATTTCATGACTTATTTTGAAAGAC
>NW_007603131.1:0-293 GCF_000523025.1 Cynoglossus semilaevis | reverse complement strand
AAAGTCTGGTTTTATATGGAGGTGAACTAGAGGTTGTGTGGCTCAGATTGGGTGGTTTTAAAGGTCATGAACACTTCAGGTAGTTTACAGGTCATGCGGAGGTCATATATAGGTCATTGCACCTTTGGCACTGCTGTCCAGAAAGACTTTGATGTAGGACGTGGGGACGTATCCTTCCTCGTCCATGTTCCTCCGTATTCTGGTCCAGCCGTCTCCTTTGTCCTCCTCCACCACAGACAGCAGCTCTCCCTCCACCATGGACAAAGTGCCTTCGTTCTGACCTGCAGTTCATA
>NW_007603130.1:0-293 GCF_000523025.1 Cynoglossus semilaevis | reverse complement strand
GGGGGGGGGTAGAGTGTCAGTCGCTGGAGCAGCTCTGTCCAATCCGCAGATGATAATGAGCTGCCAATACTGTATACACTAGATGTGCTGCGCTGATATGACTTGGAGTGGCTTTAAGAGCTTTTGCAGCTTTTCTACCCATCCGTCAGCAGCTCTTTCAATATGGCTCTCATAGACTGTGCAGTATGCGAGACTAAGATGCTATCCGTTCAAAAGTCCGATTTTAATAACATGTCAAGACATGGCCCTCAGGTATTTAGAACAGCTTTGACGAATCTTTGTCAAGCGTCGAG
>NW_007603129.1:0-293 GCF_000523025.1 Cynoglossus semilaevis | reverse complement strand
GTGTGTGTGTGTGTGCATGCGTGTATGCAATTCTTGTGTGCATGAATGCAAATTTGTTTTAACATTGGAGAAAATCGACAGAGAAAAAAGAAAAGAAAAGAAAATGTATCGTACACAGTCATGGTGCATGAAATAATATCTTAAGTGATTAAATCCACGCTCAAACCGTCTTAAGATGATTATTAGCTACGTTATTTACATTTAGACTCTCTGGCCTAATGATTATTCATGTTTTGGTAATCATTTTGCTTGTTTGGCTAAAATAGCTGTTTGTGTTTAATTGTTTGAAGAGT
>NW_007603128.1:0-293 GCF_000523025.1 Cynoglossus semilaevis | reverse complement strand
AGATTAGAATCAAATTGTATAGAACAGACTTTACTGTCGTTACAATTACAGGGCGTCCTCGACGTCAGAGTTCTGTCTCTACGAGCGATATCACTCAATTCTCTTCGTAAAGAATAGATTATTAACATACACTTAGCTCCTCCCCAACGATGAATATATGCGAGACATTTACAAAACGTCCTTGTTTGTATCGTACTCGTCATTTGGTAAAATAATATACTTATCTTTTAACCTCTGCTGCTGTACCACAATATTTTAATTTTTAATATGTCTATGAAGATTCTCTGTCATCC
>NW_007603127.1:0-293 GCF_000523025.1 Cynoglossus semilaevis | reverse complement strand
TAGCAAATGCAGCGTTTGTCCTTACCGTTGCTGCAGCAACGCCTATCCCTTCATCACATGTTTAAGTGCCTTTGATTTAAACACAAAATGATAAAGGGCCATGAAGGTCATAAACAGTGAGTCATACAGAATCAAACCGACTTGATATTGGAGCCACAGTTAAGTACCAGAGGAGGGTGAAGTACATTATGCCATTGCAAAAGGTGAACATATTTGTTATATATCAATAAAAAAAACACTCATTTATAATTTGCAGACCATGTGTCAGTTGACCACGTCTCAAATCCAGGTTT
>NW_007603126.1:0-293 GCF_000523025.1 Cynoglossus semilaevis | reverse complement strand
GAGACAGGATGCTGTAGCTGGCAGAGCTCCTGCCATGTTCTCTCCTGGTATCGTCTCATGAAAACTTCTATATCAGATATCTATAATTCCAGCTCTACCTCTGCCTGACAAGCCATTCCTGTGTGGTTTTATATTTCAGTCTTTTACACCAGTAAATACGGTTACAAGATGTGTTTATGGATCTACCTGAATGGTGACGGAACAGGTCAAGGAACTCACCTGTCTCTCTTCTTTGTGGTAATGAGAGGACACGGGATGCTTTGCTCAAGTGGCCTTTTAACCAGAAGGTAACT
>NW_007603125.1:0-293 GCF_000523025.1 Cynoglossus semilaevis | reverse complement strand
GATGCAGCTGTATAAGAGGCATGTGATGTGTTGTGGTAACAATGTTTTACACTTACTTTTTTGGGCCCATGCAGCAACCAATCTCCTGGCTTGAACTGGCTTCAATACTGGCAACAAGTCTCCCTCCGTAATGTACTGTAAATCCTCTGTTGTTGCAGCACCAAGTGCCATCAGAGTATCCTCTACTGACTTGACAACTTGAACCTGAAGATTTGGAAGCACTTCTACTATAGCATCACTTATATCTTTGGGTATTTGTGATTAAGCCATATCTGTTCAAAAATAAACAACAG
>NW_007603124.1:0-293 GCF_000523025.1 Cynoglossus semilaevis | reverse complement strand
TTTTTTTTTATGTATCAATTCAAGTTTTCGTCCCATAACTTGGTCACAGTTTTTGCCAAGTCTGCTATTTCGATGTAAAATCAATATCTTCTTTTTCTATGCTTTTTCTCTGTGTAGACCAGCCCAGAATTTGACAAAGGAATTTCCTGTTTAGAAACAGTTTGAAGTTTGAAGTTTGGTGTTTTATTTTTGTTTTCCTTTATTTTCAGGGATGTCCTGCAGGTGGTGTTGTAGTATAAACATAACTTTGACAGAACTTCACATTTGTACCAAATATTTATGAAATGTGGTTT
>NW_007603123.1:0-293 GCF_000523025.1 Cynoglossus semilaevis | reverse complement strand
ATATATATATATATATGTATCTATATAGTACCCTTCTTTCTTTGTTTATTCTGCTTTGTATAGTTCATATAAACTCAATATATCACTGACAGAATAAATATTTCTCAATTTTTTAAAGAGAATTTCAACTCATTCTAAATTAAAATTGATATATAAATAAAAAATATATAAATATACATATTTTATAAATATAAAATATATAAATATACTGTATATTGATGTGTTTTGTGACTGTGGACGATATAAATCGAGTTGACTTGACACTTTTTTTTAATTTTCAACCTTTGCATCAT
>NW_007603122.1:0-293 GCF_000523025.1 Cynoglossus semilaevis | reverse complement strand
AAAAAAAACTGCTCCAGTCTTGTCCAAAAAAACTCCTGAAATGTACCAAATTAAATGTGTCCTGGGCCTTTAACACATCCTCAACACCTCAGTCTGGTTTCTCTGTATTTACTGCCGCTGTGCAAATCACAGATTCTTGGTAACCGGTACCGATTAACTCCTTTCTTTAAAACATCCCCATCTGTTTGTTTTGGCAAAGGTTTTGCATCTGATGTCTTACCTGAGGGAACCGCAAGGACTCAGGACAGGTTCCATGACGTACTACGTGATCTGTGAAAAGAACAACAGAACAA
>NW_007603121.1:0-293 GCF_000523025.1 Cynoglossus semilaevis | reverse complement strand
TGTCCAAAGTCTGGTCTGGGGCCCATTCATAGCACTTGGATTTGTTTTTTTAAATGTGGCTTGATGTTTAACTTACAATTAACCTTACTTTTGGGTCTTTCTCTAAAATTGTCTGTTTGGTATTTTTGTGCAGCCAGTGGTAGAAGGATGAAAATGTCAGGTTCAAGTACCACCATGGCTGTGATGTTTTTAGACAGCACAAAAATGGCAGATGCGTTTTGTAATCACTGATGTTGTACTCACGTGTGTTTACTGAGGAGAGTTTTTATTCTTATGGAGTCAATAGAGTAATT
>NW_007603120.1:0-293 GCF_000523025.1 Cynoglossus semilaevis | reverse complement strand
AAAAAAACAACTTTGATTTCCTTCATTATCCATACTTCCTTATCTTAAATAATCTTGAAATGTACTGCCATTTCGAAGAGGGCAAATGCACAAACCAGATAGCATTGAATTACAGTGTCTAATTAAAACTGAAAGGATTGCATCTGCATTATATTTATTTTCCTTCATTGTTTACATGCCTGAGTTTAATCATTTTGATATTGTATCTTATTATATACATCCATGCATTAACCATCCTACTGAATGGAGGGAGGTTTTATGATTTGAAGCATAAAAACGACATGAAAATAAAT
>NW_007603119.1:0-293 GCF_000523025.1 Cynoglossus semilaevis | reverse complement strand
TGTGTGTGTGTGTGTATTTGTGTGTATATGTGTGTGTATGTACTCCTCATGTTGTTATTCTCCCTTGTACCTTGCACCGTCATCCATCTCTTCGATTCTCTTCTCTCGATTCAGCGTCTGTATCCCAGGAAACAAATGTGTTAAGATGAACATCATAAAGAGAAAAGTCGAAAAAACACTTATCCACCTTCAAGTTTTTATTTGGGTGAATTGGTCAGGAGTCACTAAAGTAGGTGCACGTAAATTCACAGTCAGAACAGAGGAAACCAAACCCCAGAGTTGGTGTTCTGAAA
>NW_007603118.1:0-293 GCF_000523025.1 Cynoglossus semilaevis | reverse complement strand
GTGTAATGTGTAAGAATCATGAGGAGAGCCGCGAAAAAAACCGACAGATATACTGGAAGCATACTACGCAGAAGGTACATAAAGAACAACAACTATTCAACTTCGAATTTACATTCATGTTCAAACCAAGTTCAGATTTACTGACCAGTCTTTAAACTGGTGAGGCTAAAAAAGTTCTCCTAACATTTGTATCCCTATCCCCAATATCTACTCTTATACAACCTAACCATGGAAAGATATAAAAAATGGTGAACGAGGAGACTTTTTCAAAAGAGTGGACATTATATTCTTTT
>NW_007603117.1:0-293 GCF_000523025.1 Cynoglossus semilaevis | reverse complement strand
GGCTGTGAACATGAATTAAATTTTTCACTCTGTTTCTGATAAATGGAAGCTAACTCTCGCGGATTTGGTGATTGTTACAGATAACAGCTGCTAACATGCTTGCTTGCACAGATAGACAATTTGAAACAAATCAAGTGCCTTGCACATGATCTAAACCTGGTGGTTTGCATAATGTTATTTTTGAATATCTAGGAAATACCCAATTTCATTGTTGTGTATTTTGAAATGGGCACCTTTGATTGAATCGTGACCCTAAGAATCCCAAATATTCAGTAGATAGGACTTTAATAATC
>NW_007603116.1:0-293 GCF_000523025.1 Cynoglossus semilaevis | reverse complement strand
TTTTTTTCCCCTCGTTTCTCTGAACATTTTCACACCTTTTATTTTTTCGGTGTTTGTCTTTGAGTCTCCCCTCCGGCTAAACTCCCACCCTTCTATCTCTCTTCACACACCTGCCCCAGCAGCCGCGGGGCATTTAACTCATCAGAGCTCTCGTTAGCGCTGGGTCTTCTTCCCTGGGAGGAGGAAGTAAGAGGCTTGAGTCCGAGGACAAAATTAGCCTCAGCCTCAGACCGGAGCTGTCAGTTAAGCTCCTCACCGAGAGTGTCGGGGCCGGAGGCTCAGCTCCCAGTCCT
>NW_007603115.1:0-293 GCF_000523025.1 Cynoglossus semilaevis | reverse complement strand
ACAGTTTGGACCAATGCCATTGGGAGAAAAACCTGGAACAAAAAGTAGTGGACACTGTTTTGCCTTTTACCTGCATCATACAGCGAACTGCTCAGGTATAAACCTGGATTCAACCAAAAACAGTGCACAACATAAGTCACAGCATGCAGCAGAAACACATTTTTAGCTTTAATTTATAACTTTCAAGTGTTGTTAAGACAGTCAAAAAGATTGATGACTGGCCCAGTGACACAATAGTGGTGAAGTTTTTCTTCATCAAAGGTGTCTGACATTAAGTGTCAGAAAATGAACTT
>NW_007603114.1:0-293 GCF_000523025.1 Cynoglossus semilaevis | reverse complement strand
CCTCACCTGTCTCAGCCAGCCTCAGCTCTAAGTCCATGTAATCAAACACCTCCACCGTGAGCTGGAACCTGCAGGAGAGAAGTCGATACCATTGTTAAAAGATTAATGAAGCAATAGCAGTGCAGTCCTACAGAAATAAAATCAGCATTTTTAAAAAACACTTTATCAACACAACTGGTTATCAACTCAGTTATCAGTTATCAACTGATATGGTTGGTAACGATAAAAGTGGACATTTATTTAAAACCTACATTGGGATAGTTTGCTAACTCACACATTATTAATGTCTGTGC
>NW_007603113.1:0-293 GCF_000523025.1 Cynoglossus semilaevis | reverse complement strand
GGTTGATATCGGAATCGGAAATTTTAGTGTTCGGACAAAACATATCGGATACTGGCAAAAAGTTAATACCGGACGTCCCTACTTTGGTAGCAATAGTAAAATCTCATTAATTTGTTACGAATTTTTACTTTTACTTTAATATTTAGCTTGACACATTTGCTTTAAAACATCCCATAACTTTTAATTTACTGGGTGTTAGATTTTTAACCACTTTATTTATTTATTTTTTTCCCATCTTAATGGCTATCTTTCAGCTCGTTAGTTATTGGCCTTATTTTTGCTTCCCTTTTTTT
>NW_007603112.1:0-293 GCF_000523025.1 Cynoglossus semilaevis | reverse complement strand
GTATTTAAATCAGTATTTGATCATAGGTTTGAGCTTATGTTTTCATTGTCACCACCTAAGCCACATTCATTCAATTTTCCCAAATATAAAAAACAAACAAACATTACAATAAAAAAGAGCTCCAAATTGTAGCTCTAGTTGTCTAGAAATCACCATAACGATTAAATATCATTATGGTTAACTATATATATATAACATTTATATTATATTTAAAGTATATTTGCATGTTTGCTTGTTTTGAAAAGACATTGTTTTTATTATTGTTGTGTGTTTTGTCATGTTTTTTTTTTTTT
>NW_007603111.1:0-293 GCF_000523025.1 Cynoglossus semilaevis | reverse complement strand
TGTCAAAGAAACGCCTGTTATTTATTTAAAAAATCATTATTGTCGCCTTTATTTTTTGCTGTATTGCTTGATTTAATCATTGATACCCTAAGATATTTATATTGCACATTCGTGAACTAGCGATCGTTATTAACCTTTTTAAGATTAATATTTTATATCCTTAGGACTAACAATAAATCATAATATCGCTTAATTACACCTTACCTTAATATTATGGCTTTCATGCTGCACCTTGCAATAATTCACTGCAGGTTAGCTGACTATAGCATTATAGCAAACAAACTGTAGGTAGT
>NW_007603110.1:0-293 GCF_000523025.1 Cynoglossus semilaevis | reverse complement strand
ACACACTCACACACACAGCTTCACCTGTTTATACATAGAAAAATGGATTTTGTGTTGAGGAGACGAATAAAAAATGTTTAATCGTTCAATGTCTTCATTGCTTTTCTTCCATGAAGTTTGTTTCGCGTCGTTACTCATTTCAACAAGTGGAACCAGCTGTCGTTGGAGCTCAGAGGATGTCTGAACAGCCAGGAACATTTATGTAACATGTAGGTCTGAAGAAAATGCACACACGGCAACTGAAAAGGCTGAGCTCTGATTGGACAGAGAGATTTAAAGAAGACGTGATGACG
>NW_007603109.1:0-293 GCF_000523025.1 Cynoglossus semilaevis | reverse complement strand
AGATAATGACTTGCTTCTGCTAAAACAGTGAACTCACATTCAGGGTCAAAACCATTGGGTGACGACGGACGCCGTTGGCCACTCTCTGTCAACAACAACACAAAGGAGTCGTTCTGCTTATCTAAAAATACCAGAAATCTGAAATCCATATTTTGGTCATTAATTGAATTTTCACTGAACCGACAAAAGGTCAGAGAAGATTTCTCTGAACATTTAATGTCTTCTTTGTCCTGACTGAGATCCAAATGTCCAAGTGCATCCTCACGTTCTAACAAAAACATCATGGTATGTTT
>NW_007603108.1:0-293 GCF_000523025.1 Cynoglossus semilaevis | reverse complement strand
AAATTCCCAGAATGTGTATCGTAGTTTTATTTTTTTGTTTGTTAATTCTCATAATTCTCAAAAACATAAGAGAGATTAAAAAAAAAAAAAAAAGGACCCGTTCGGTCGGGGGTAGAGGACTTGTTTCCTGGTCGCTCGAAGTTGCCCAACTTGTGGTACCTTCAACAAAGACACGTAATTTATACTCCAAAAATGTACCCTTTTAAATTGCCCACAAATGCCCCAGGGTGACTGGAAAAGATCGGATAAAAAGATTTTTCCGATTCTTTATATTTTATTGTAATTAATTAATT
>NW_007603107.1:0-293 GCF_000523025.1 Cynoglossus semilaevis | reverse complement strand
TCTCGGCTCGTGCTAATCCTGGCCTTTATGCACCGCTGCATTTATTGCGTTCACTGTAAACTGATTATTTTTGACTGAATAGTCAAGTGAACCGTGGAGAGACTGTGGAAGCAATTGTTCACCTTTACATCTTTCTTTTCAAATCTGTTATTTTGTTGTGCACACATGGTGGAGGAGTGGGCAGTAGTGTTGCCTTACAGGGAAAAAAAAAATCACTGTTTAAATCCCTGGCTGTTAGTCATCGTGTTTCTGCGAAGACTAGGTTAATTATTTGCAAAATTGTTTGTAAACAT
>NW_007603106.1:0-293 GCF_000523025.1 Cynoglossus semilaevis | reverse complement strand
TCAAGTAGCACCTCAAAACAATTACTAACGGAGACCGTGTATTCACTTGTCATTCGTGACATGTCAAACCGCAGTACAGTTGGTTTTACCTTGCTTTGCTTCAGCTTGGTCTTGATCTTTGCCTTTAGTAACTGGTGGTCTGACCCGCAGTCTGCCCCAGGCAGCATTTTGCTTAGCTGACAACTTGACATCCATCTTTTCGGTAGAGTGATATAGTGGATTTGGTTACGTGTTTGACCATCGGGTGAAATCCATGTGTACAGCTTTCGAGCGTGCTGGGTGAACATGGTATT
>NW_007603105.1:0-293 GCF_000523025.1 Cynoglossus semilaevis | reverse complement strand
ACTGTACTGTCCTTCTGTCGTTGAGGACTAATGTGGTCTTTGACACCGAGTTCAACTGTATCTGGTTCTGATTTTGTTTCAGTTAGAACGTTGTTTTTTCTTCTTTCACCTCATTTAAAAACAATATAACAAAAACCTGAGGTCATATTTCTGTGAGGAAAAAACATAAAAATTCCCTCTACACAGGTTTGGGATCACAGTATTGAAAAAGAAAGGAGAAAAACAGTAGAATACTTAAATTATCTCATCGTGAATACATACATATATATATACTGTATGTGCATATGTATGTA
>NW_007603104.1:0-293 GCF_000523025.1 Cynoglossus semilaevis | reverse complement strand
TCCGGTTCTGTCTCGCAGCTGCGTTGGCTTCGCAACTGACGAAGACCTTTACTGTACAGACACATTACGCAATGTTTTAAAACTGCATGGAACTTGTAAAATAAATTACAAACAACAGCTCAGAAATGATTAAGCACAGAACCAGGAGACGAATCCTCACACCTGCTGCATTATTTAAGAGTGAAGCCACAGTACAGCAGAAGTGACCTGTTTCATCCCAGTGGTTTATGAAGTGTAGATGTTTCTTATGGTGATGTTATTCAAAGTTTTAGTGAAAGCTTTATCAGCCATTT
>NW_007603103.1:0-293 GCF_000523025.1 Cynoglossus semilaevis | reverse complement strand
AAAAAATATGCTAGAAACAAATGTCAGCACTGCCATGGCTAGGAGCTGGAAAAAAAGCAACCCAACTGATGATGAAGTAATGATTTGTGTCAGACTATAAACATTCGTATTTATTTATTTTGGTATTTTAACCAGTGTGAATGTTAATGAGCCTAAAGACACAGAATGAAGGGGATAAACCTCAATTTTTCTACTTTCAGCCACAAAACTTTTTTTCCCCTAATTAGTTTCAAATGCCAAATCACTGACACATGTTGCACTAAATGTGAACAACAATACACACACACACACAC
>NW_007603102.1:0-293 GCF_000523025.1 Cynoglossus semilaevis | reverse complement strand
CCCCTACTTTACCCCTTGGTTGCCATTGCTAACGTATAGTGAGTTGAATTTTTTACTAATAGAGAGCGTCAGTACGATCTTTCTTACACCCTTTTAGCACAAGATATCACATCATTCAAGCCTGTCGCCATGGTAATGGTATTATGAAAAGAGTCAGAGAGACATGATAAAAGCCAATGGCTGAATCCAGTGCTTGACCTTGGCCTTTGTATGTCGAAAAGATATATTACTTCTTCCAACTCTGTGGGCGTTGATTATTTGAGTTTGGATTGAAAGACAATACAAAAAAAAAA
>NW_007603101.1:0-293 GCF_000523025.1 Cynoglossus semilaevis | reverse complement strand
GCAGAAAATATCAGACCAGACCTGTGTGGTCATACTTCTGCCTCCCTGACCCTGAAAAGTACTACAGTACTCCTCCAACTGTTCTGATCTGAATTTCTCCTGCACTTCCTCGTCATTCCTGCAGGCTGTAATGACTGTTGAAGGTGGTTACGCGATGGTTGCTACTGTTTCTTATTTGTCTTGCTGATATGAGCAATGTGGAGGAGACGCAAAAGTAAACACCTGAGGGGAAATGTATTTAAAAGTGAGGGAGGCCTAGGTTTGAATCAGTGGCGATAGCGGCCCCCGGGGGG
>NW_007603100.1:0-293 GCF_000523025.1 Cynoglossus semilaevis | reverse complement strand
GCAAAGGCTAAATCATACGTGCAGCTAGAGAGTGTATGTATCTTATGACAAGTGTTGGAATTGTTTATTAAAAAGTAATCCTTTTTTGTTTAAAGCGAGCGTTGACCAAAAAAATGTAAACTTACGTCTTTGACGAAGTTGTTTTCATTTAGTTTACAGGCACAGACTCATTTATTGACGAGAAAATGGCTGCTCTTGCGCTATAGGCTATTACCAAAATGAAGTAAACTTCAGCAGCGAGGACTCAACATTTAGCGGCTTAAGTTTAATGAGGTTCTAAACTTATGAACACA
>NW_007603099.1:0-293 GCF_000523025.1 Cynoglossus semilaevis | reverse complement strand
CCCACATTCATTCACACCAAGATGCTACATGTAAAACTAGCATGTTTCATCACGGCTAATGGCTAACTTCTTAGTGTGCAGAGTAGAAGAGGAAGCTGGTATAGCTGCACCAAAAAACATATAATTTAAATGAAAAACTCTCACTTTTGAGTTGTTGAATTTCATTGAACTACAAGTTAAAAAAGGCATGGGAGTTTCTCCTTTATGTATCGAAAAAAAATATCGAACCGCGACACTAAAGCGTTGAACTGAACTGTGAATTTTGTGTATCGTTGCACCCCTATATATATATA
>NW_007603098.1:0-293 GCF_000523025.1 Cynoglossus semilaevis | reverse complement strand
GGGATATTGGAAAAAATAAAAATGGCTGTCAAAAATATTGCATCTTGTGAAGTTGATCAGATTAAATATGTAATGCAATTGAACACACCAGTGAAGTGACTCGGACTGTGTTTTGTTGCTTGAACACATTAACGATACTCGCATTTCTATTTGCACTCACGGCAGTACTTTAAACTTTAACGCGTCAAACTTAAAATACCGTCTTTACGGTATTTTTTTGGTTTTTGGAATCTTCAGGACTGAAGTAGCCTTTTGGATGACCCTATTATCCAGACCCTATTTCTGGATAAGAT
>NW_007603097.1:0-293 GCF_000523025.1 Cynoglossus semilaevis | reverse complement strand
TTTTTTTTTTGGTGGTTCATTTAATATGTCATATAACTGATTCCTGTCATATGATTTGTCCCTTTTCCCACAGGATAAGAAGATGCTGCAGACGGCTCAGCAAATGTTGCAGGACAGCAAAACCAAAATCGACATCATCCGCATGCAGATTCGTAAAGCTGTGCAGGCAACTGAACACAATGATGACACGCAGAGTATGTCAGAGAAATACAAAGTTTTACCGACATTTCTAAACATGCTGCTGAAAATCTCTTTTTAAAAAAAAAAAAATATTACTGGCTATTATTACTGAT
>NW_007603096.1:0-293 GCF_000523025.1 Cynoglossus semilaevis | reverse complement strand
ATATATATTGTGTTTTACTTATTTTGAAAAGTACTTTGCAGTGTCCATTCTGTCCACCTGCGTCTATCAATAAACCTCACGACACATGCCACTTAAACTCTTAAAGTTGGTACTTATCAAATGGGGCGGGCCACTAGGTGGCAGCAACTCATACAGTGGTTTTTACAGATATAAAATAAACATCTTATCAGGTTCTCAATAGTATTTCAATTCACAGGTTGTGGGCCAGGGGTGGGCGGGGGAGTAAACTGCTGCTATAGTATTATAAGACTATTAAAAATACATATGTAGTG
>NW_007603095.1:0-293 GCF_000523025.1 Cynoglossus semilaevis | reverse complement strand
TGGGTCGGACGTCTTCAGCTGTGGGTCTTCCCTCCTCAGATTCACGGCCCTGTCTCCGATACCTGGAGGTTCACATATTTAATCCAGAGTCAGGGTCATAAAAACAAAGAGCAAGAAAAGGAAAGTTAAACACACACACACCCACACACACACACACACACACACACACGCACACACAGCCAGGATGGATGGATCTGGTTGGTTGGAGCTAAATCAGTGAGAGCACAAAGAGGCAGCGTCTGAGAGGTATTGACCCTGCATTGATCCTCAGAAACTGCGTGGTGGTATTGACC
>NW_007603094.1:0-293 GCF_000523025.1 Cynoglossus semilaevis | reverse complement strand
TTTAGAAAACTCGTAATGCTGATGCACACACTCCAGCCCAATAGAGGGCAGGATTGCGCTCATGGGTAATTTATCAGCTGCAAAGAAGATTCACAACATACATCCGACTTTGAAATCGTGGTCCTATCAGCGCACTACTGAGCTAATGCTAGTTTCGACACACGAAAGCTTTGGCCAGGCCATAATAGTAAATTTAAAATATTAAAATATAATATCTGTAATTGTACTCTTAGTTTGCAGTAGTACATGTAAATGTAGTAGACAGTTGAAAAGCAATACACGGATAAATGAAG
>NW_007603093.1:0-293 GCF_000523025.1 Cynoglossus semilaevis | reverse complement strand
TGTTTGATATAGTTGATTTTCTAATCCTTTATTTACACCATTAGTATTCTTTCATCCCTGGTCAACATGGTATTCTTTATTGGATGTGGAAGTGCTTTCATGTCCACAGTGTGCTTATCATACATTTAAAAAACGTTTATAATACAGCAAAAAACATGGTGATGAAACAAAAAATCATCATGCCGACCTTTGCATGAACTTACCATTAAAGCTTCAATATTCGGCCGAGCTGGTTAACCACACTGTCATGTGCCACAAGTATTTTTGACACCTTGACATCTTATCATCTTATA
>NW_007603092.1:0-293 GCF_000523025.1 Cynoglossus semilaevis | reverse complement strand
TAGCTTCCGGGGTAGCGTCCGTTGTCCCGTCCATGGTAGCGTCCGTGGTAGCGTCCGTTGTACCGTCCATGGTAGCGTTCATGGTACCGTCCATGGTGGCGTCTGTGGTACTGTCCATGGCAGCGTCCGTGGTATCGCGGCGTCCATGGTCCCGTCCGTGGTAGCGTCCATGGTAGCGTCCGTTGTACCGTCCATGGTAGCGTCCATGGTACCATCCATGGTACCCTCCATGGTACCGTCCGTGGTATTGTCCATGGTAGCGTCCGTGGTACTGTCCATGGTACTGTCCATGG
>NW_007603091.1:0-293 GCF_000523025.1 Cynoglossus semilaevis | reverse complement strand
GTTACCTTAGTTAAAGTAATGTGACAACAGCAGGTGGCGTGTACTGTATACTGTCTGGTTTTAGTCAAACAAGTAAAAAATACTGTATGTAAATGTTCTGTACTTATAAAACAGTTTTTTAGTACTGCTGACAAATCAAAGTACTTTGCACAACAGGTTTTGCCATCAATCTACTGACAACAAGGCGGCACAACAATGACTAAGTAGGGAATCAATCCCACAACCCTGCAGCAACATGAAACCCAAATAACAGGATAGTGCAGCCCAAATTAATTCCTTTAGAAAACTGCAAT
>NW_007603090.1:0-293 GCF_000523025.1 Cynoglossus semilaevis | reverse complement strand
AAAAAAATACAAGCTTTAATTAAACCTCCCACTTTGTGTACTTTTTGCATACAGAAACTAAATGATCTCAAAAGGCCCCTGAAAATACCAAGGTCAGTTTTATTAGCCCCCATAAAGAGCAGACTTATTGAGCCGTGGCACAAATTAATGACGTGAGTTAACGCGGTAACGTAGCGCTGTGAACCTCCGAGTCAGAGCTGAAACAACAACTGAGCCTCGTCTGGACTCACGTCAGGGTTGTCGCTTGTAAAAAGCTACAAATGATTGGCTTCCCCGCGAAGTAGGACATGAAC
>NW_007603089.1:0-293 GCF_000523025.1 Cynoglossus semilaevis | reverse complement strand
CGACCAGCGGCTAAAAATGGGAAAACATTTCTAAATAGGTTTTCAGGAAAGTAAGAGCAGAAATTATAGGGCGGTGTTTGTAAACAACAGCATCGTCGTTTCACCAGCAGGTGGTGCTAAAACATGTTTTAAAAGCTATGGCATATGACAGGGTTTCCCAACTCCTGGTCCGTGGACCGGTACTGGTCACACATACATATGCATACACATACTGGCACAGTTATTAATGTAGTGTAATGATCCAGTATCGGCCCATGAAGTACTCGAGTACATGTCATCAAATAATTATAAGA
>NW_007603088.1:0-293 GCF_000523025.1 Cynoglossus semilaevis | reverse complement strand
TTTTTTTTTTCCGTGTACTTTTCGTACCAGACAAGCAAATGAGGTTAGAATGATTCCAGCCTCCAGTTGGGAGCCACAGGCAGATGGCTTCTTCACCTGAACTGACGCAGAGCCCCTGACCACAAATCTCACAGTCCACAGAACGAGCAGCACAGGGGGAAACAGACTGCGACATTCCAGCAGGTGACGCAGAGAAAAGTGCTGATAAAAACACCGACGACCAGATGAGGGAAACGGAGAGCAGGTGTTCGGAAGTAGGTTGGAGATTTGGAGTGATTTGACAATGAAAAAAA
>NW_007603087.1:0-293 GCF_000523025.1 Cynoglossus semilaevis | reverse complement strand
ACACTTTAAAATGATGCACTGTCATGAAAGCCAAATGGAGGTGATCAGTGATAAGTCAGGAACTTTATGTCCCACAACCTGAACAGACACACACATGGATACTGCCTTGCCTCTACTGACCTTTACTCCTGCCTCTCCTATGTCTTTTTTCAGTGGCGCCCAACTATCATTTGTGAGGATTGTTGCCCAGGGAGATGTCTGTCCAAAACTCGTCAGTCAACCTGGAAGCTGGTCGCTAATGTACAGTAATCAGTTGTATAAGTGGGGCTAGGGGTGATGTTTGGGGTCATCGT
>NW_007603086.1:0-293 GCF_000523025.1 Cynoglossus semilaevis | reverse complement strand
TACCTCTAATTTAAATCTTTCTTTCATCAATTCGTTCAAGGGGTAAATATTATTTATAGATTTAAAATCAACTTCTTTCGCACTTTGGGGCAGATTGGAAATCGTTTTCCAATATAAAGTATTTAGTTTCGAATAATTGTTTACGAAGTACAGCCTTAAAAACCTGTTTCGTTTACGACGTCCACAACATCTGTCTTTACCTTGTATAAATGTGGAGTTCGTATGTTCAAAATATTATTCTGACAAGCAACGCTCAAAACATACGTGATAATTTACGTAAAATAGTCACACGC
>NW_007603085.1:0-293 GCF_000523025.1 Cynoglossus semilaevis | reverse complement strand
TTCTCACCTAAACTTTCAGACATGGTGAGACTTACGTGACCTGATGTCAGGTTTATTTTAATTCTATCTAGATGTCTTTCTTCTCTGTCTAATTTTAATGGTGCTGCTGGTCTGTTGCTGTGTCCTGAAATGAGTTTGTGTCACTGAGATTGTTCTGAACAAAGGACTATTAACAGTTAAGTCTCAGATCAAAACCTTTGGACTTACTGATAGAGGCAGTCATGGATCAACTGCTGCTGTGTCCCACTGTGCTAACACCACTTCTTTTCTCTCTGGACTAACTTTAAAAAAAA
>NW_007603084.1:0-293 GCF_000523025.1 Cynoglossus semilaevis | reverse complement strand
TATATATGTATATATATTTTACAAATATTACTAAAATGTAATGCAATATAGCATCTTGAGGAGGAAATACAGGGATGTTCAATTGGGGCAGCATGTGGATGCAACTGTAAGGAGCACAGACACCAAGATGCATGCATTGTCATTGTCAGTAGACCTGGACATTCAGGTGGTGAGTTAACTTATGAATGTAACTCATGACTGTTTTAGAAAACGCTGATGCTAAGTGACGAACAGAAAATCGCTTGTTTTGAGAGCTGAACTGCCAAACGATGGGATGACAGGCGCCCCGTCAC
>NW_007603083.1:0-294 GCF_000523025.1 Cynoglossus semilaevis | reverse complement strand
CCACCACAGGCCGGCTTTATGAGAAATTGTAAATATTTAAATGAAGACTCGTCATCTTTACTTCAGTGGAGTCCTTTGAAGTTTAGTTTAGTTCTGTTTAGTTTAGCTTATTGTTAGCTAATTTTTTACATGAAGCCTGATGTTTCTGATGTTCATATGTATCTACATGTGAACAATTTTAGCAGTTTTGCTTCATGTAAACATTCAATAATTATTATTATTTCAGTTTTTTACATTTACCTCAATGTTTACATTTTTTTCTTAATGTTTACATTTAGCTTTATCTCGTGGTTA
>NW_007603082.1:0-294 GCF_000523025.1 Cynoglossus semilaevis | reverse complement strand
AGATGTTTGCTTTTTAGATGACGGTCAGACATGACATGAAGTCAAAAAGTCTGACACTATTTCTGATCTCTATTTATGTAATGATGAAGTTAATCCTCTACATTTAAGACTAAAAACACACATTCCCTTTCTGTGGAATTATGGGGGATCTGTTTAGCACCAACCTGCTTCTTTGTCTCGTCCAAGGACTGAAATTAAGTTCTTCCTTAAGTTATTTTAATTTTAGGAAAAGAAAAAACATGCCACACTGCAAAAATTCTAACAGGATTCTCCTGAGGTTTGGTTTAAAAAAAA
>NW_007603081.1:0-294 GCF_000523025.1 Cynoglossus semilaevis | reverse complement strand
CAGGAATATGTGCGAGGACTCTGTGACCCAGAACTGCAGAAGGATGAACGATACCCTGTGGACATGCACTGCATCTTTGCCGGTGCCCGAGGTCTGTTCCTGGACAGGCTCATACGGGACACAAGTGCTGAGGTCCAGGTGCCAGAACCCGGCCGCCTGAGACTTCTGGGCCAGGCTGAGTCTGTGGTGATGGCCCAGAGCAGAGTGCAGCAGTTTGTAGCACTTTTCCAGGTAGACTTTTTTTTTTCTCCAGGTGTTATATCAGCAATAAGCTAATGATGAATTTGATGATGA
>NW_007603080.1:0-294 GCF_000523025.1 Cynoglossus semilaevis | reverse complement strand
TGGCAGCGACTTATGAGTGATGTTTTAGTTGAAATAAAGAGTGCTGTAATTCAAGGCACTCGTTCTTTGTCGGCACCAGGGTCTGTCATTATATCCTGTTTATCCTAACGTCATAATGTTGAGATTGATTATTTAATGTTTGATTAAGAAAGTTATTTCATCGGTTTATTCAAAGGAGAATTCTGGACGGGTTTAACAAAAATTGGATACGTTTTTGAGAAAATAATTTGATTCCACACAGCGTGTACAACTGGTACATTCATATTTACAGCATTCAAAGTCTCATTAAAGACT
>NW_007603079.1:0-294 GCF_000523025.1 Cynoglossus semilaevis | reverse complement strand
AAAAAAACAATGTTGTTGGACTGACATCACGTGTAGATTGGGATTGAATGACAAGACAGAAAATGTGAGATTGGAGGGTTTAGTGGTCAGCGCACATGGGATTATGAGGGACTGTGAGTGACCATCAGATTATTACATCTCATGGTAGACATGCACAGCCCACCAGGACATCTGTGTGAAGAGAAGTGAAGGAAACTGAAATGATTTCTGCTCCAGATTGATCTCTACATGTGTGAGAGTTTGAGGAGAATCTGCTGATAGTAACAGACTCTGTTTGGCTGATGTAAGCAGATG
>NW_007603078.1:0-294 GCF_000523025.1 Cynoglossus semilaevis | reverse complement strand
AATAAACTACATTATGTAAGAACCTGATGATAATGTTCACGGTTGTTCACAACACACAAAACTCACAGTGGCACAACATACAATGTGATAAATCAACAAAAATATATATAGGTTTCTACCCATGAACTGTTAACATGCTAACAGTAAAACAGCATACTAGCTGGTTTTCTTGTGATCTTATTGAGCAGAACGGCCAGCTTTAGCGGTATTTGCAATGTGCTATTGTGGCAAAGCTAGCTGGGGAAATTTAGCGTATTTCAGATACTTTTCCCTCTCACTTGCAAATGCCAAAAA
>NW_007603077.1:0-294 GCF_000523025.1 Cynoglossus semilaevis | reverse complement strand
TACAGTGCAGTACAGTGCAGTACAGTAAATGGCCACCATGTATGCGGCCCCCTTTATATTTTGATCGTATCAATTGATCTTTCATTGCATCCATGGAGGAAGGAGGATGTCTTAATCCGCTCACCCTCTGCCCTGTCGAGCTCTAGAGCGTTGGAAAATTTGATTAAAGGACCTACAAATGATGTTGAGTAACTGGCAGGAAGAGGATCCAGCCTCCACACAGCTGTGGTCCAAGTCTCTGCTCTGCCTGTGAGGTGGGAGATAATGTATTTGCTCGTTCACTTGGAGTTCACC
>NW_007603076.1:0-294 GCF_000523025.1 Cynoglossus semilaevis | reverse complement strand
GTAGAGCAATCCCGTCTGAATAATTTACCACAAAACAATCCCACTGCTTGAATGACTCGATTTGTACTTTGGGTTTAATTAAATAAAATAAAATGTTACAAAATAAATTACACGTATAAGACCAAAAAACAGATGTTATTATTTTAAAAGGTAAATCAGTAAAAACCAAATTGTGTCATTAAAACAAGACCTTTCAGCATCTCAAACAGCTTTGAAAAAAAATGTTTTCGTCAAATGTTGTGTTTTATTTTATCCGGTTTCCAAACCCTCAAAGTGAACAATTTTAAAAAGAGC
>NW_007603075.1:0-294 GCF_000523025.1 Cynoglossus semilaevis | reverse complement strand
CAGACAAAATATTTAGTTTAATTTAGTATTTGTTATAAACTATTTCAGAAATTAATTTTAATTTTTTTTTATTCCCAAACATGATATTAACAATACTTTTATGTTATTATCATTATTACGAAGCAACTGTTTTAAAAGAATTATTAAAAAAACTGTACTGTCACTGTATGTTTCTATTAAATCAACAGACGTGTCATTACGACGTTATTCTGATGCTACAAGATCTAGAAGAATTGGATTTCACATGACAGTCATTAGCAACCGTAAGCTAACATTGCTTAGCATGTAGCTAGC
>NW_007603074.1:0-294 GCF_000523025.1 Cynoglossus semilaevis | reverse complement strand
GGTTCTCAAACTCTGGCCTGCAGCCCACTCCAGCTCACAGCCACATGTCAATGTTCATTTTTTATCTTAAAAACCAAAGGAGAAGTGGTCCACAAACAGACGACTTGTGGACACTGGGTGCTACAGACAGCAGTGATTTGTTCGGAATGGTAAACATCAGAAACCAAAATCATTTCCGTGACTCCATTTCCTTTTGACAGCCACTAAAGTTCCATCAAGTAAATTGAAAACAACACTAATTTAAACCTAACATTGTTTTCCTAAAATAAAAAAAAAACAACAACCTGACATTCA
>NW_007603073.1:0-294 GCF_000523025.1 Cynoglossus semilaevis | reverse complement strand
AAAAATGCATTGAAAATTAATGAATTAAATGAATTTAAAACATTTCCATAGACATGACAGACAGAGAACAAGGACAGAACAGCGTGGCCACCGGAGAAGACAGGAAAAAAGGAAAAATATACTATAGACTCTGTACTGTCTTACACACACAGAGACCCCTATTTGTGTGTGACATCCTGCTTGACACCCACTTTATCAAATGTGCCCTGGTGATTAAAACACTGCTGCAGCTGCACGTTCTTGTGCTGATTCTTTTCCCTGTTCACTTACAGTAACTAAAAATGGAAAAAAAAA
>NW_007603072.1:0-294 GCF_000523025.1 Cynoglossus semilaevis | reverse complement strand
GCAAATGTTAGCTTGCAGTGTGTAAACACAGCCAGGAGTGCATTTAACCAAGTTTCCAAATTAAACTATGATGTGCTTTTGTGTTCTTTCATTTTCGAAAACTTCCATGCCTTAATTCAATTAACTTCAATTACGTTCTCTCCAAGTTCGTTCATCCATTTATTAAAGGTGACAGTCCAATGTTAACACTGACACTGAGCTTCATTAAAATGAATCATGATTAACTGCAATTATTCTGATTAAAAAAATGCAATAAATTGACAGCCTTAGAATTCAATCATGGTGAACTTTTTG
>NW_007603071.1:0-294 GCF_000523025.1 Cynoglossus semilaevis | reverse complement strand
AAAAAATACCTGTAACATGTGAAACTGACATTGACAACTTCAACATCTGCAACACCCTGATGATTGGCTACCTGTATAAATAAACATGACCAGAAATTGGAATCAGCAAGTCACACATTTGCCTTTTGTTTTTACAGACGGGAGAGTTTTCAGCTCGTTTTCTTTTAAAACTCCCAGTGGACTTCAGCAACATCCCAGTCTATCTACTTAAGGTAGTGTGTGTTTTATTTAAAATGATGACAAAACTCAAACACCGTATATCTTTGTCGTGTTTTTGTGTATCTCCTCACTCCC
>NW_007603070.1:0-294 GCF_000523025.1 Cynoglossus semilaevis | reverse complement strand
AGTAAAAATCACAGCATATAATAAATCATAATATATCATATTTTTTATAATATTTTTAGCATGCCACCCATAGGAGAAATTGCAACTGTACGTACTTACTGTACTGGTGGCCAAACACGGGGGGCGCAGTCTCCATAGTGTTAACAAATAGTTACATCATTTACTGGCATGAATATTAAAGTCTGTTAAATTGATATGTAAATATTAAAGGCACTTGTGGTTGGGAGGTAACCCTCTGTCTGGATTTTCTCTTTTTTGGATGTTTCTCGGTGCAAATCGTAATCTCACAAATGT
>NW_007603069.1:0-294 GCF_000523025.1 Cynoglossus semilaevis | reverse complement strand
GTTTGATTAACTACTGGTTAAGATTTATTTGTATTTGTTCTACTGCCATATGTAAAACTGAAACTCGTCAGAGCGTGTTTCTTTGTTTTTAAGTTTTTTTTTTTAGGTGGAAATTGGTGTAGGATTAGATAAAAGGAAAGGAAAGAAAAGAAGATATGGAGGATCATCTGTTCTGCACAACTAACCCTACTTTCTGTGGATAAGAATACTGGAAACACTAGAATCCTGGTAGGACAAAATTAACAGGTTTTTACACATATTTTCCGGACTAAGATGCTCCAGAGTATAAGTTGC
>NW_007603068.1:0-294 GCF_000523025.1 Cynoglossus semilaevis | reverse complement strand
ATACAACAGTGCAGCCTGGTAAATAGACCCCCACAAATCCAATATATGGGATTGTTTTTTATTCCTCCCAAATGCCAAGAGCGAATCATTTGTAAAGGGAGTAATGTTCCATATTTCCTGATGAGCAGCAGAACAAGCCTTTGTCAATAGTGTGCGTCTCATCTCACGTCTCCTCCTCCAAGCTGGCGTGTCAAGCCTTTTAGGCTGCTATATTTAGCTCCATGTCGCCACGTTGTGTTTTTGACTCAGTAGGTGTGACAGTATTACATCGACACAAAATAGTTTAAAAAAAAA
>NW_007603067.1:0-294 GCF_000523025.1 Cynoglossus semilaevis | reverse complement strand
ACTAAGTAAGTAGGAACAGGGGTAGGTAACAGTATTGTTCTATATTGTTTTTGGTTTTTTTAATTTGATTTTTTTGAATGACGGTGCTTTTGTTGTTTTATCAGCCTGTCACTCCGTCTTCATCTTATCTGTCAGCCGTCATGGCAAAATAGAACAAATCCTGACGTTTTGTTGTCATATCATGAAGGGAAACCTGATAGACAGAGTGAGGAAATCATTTGATCCAAAAACAGGAAACGACACCGGCTGCTCGGCTTAAAGCCTTTGCCTCCGAATAAAACTGACCTGACAAAA
>NW_007603066.1:0-294 GCF_000523025.1 Cynoglossus semilaevis | reverse complement strand
AAAAAAAAACATGATCAAAGACAGCGCATACAAGTGGACTCCAAAGGTAAATGATGGCTTTATTGTGCAAAAGGGAGCTTCAGGCAATTCATTGATTTAGTTGTCTGAAGCCTGGTGCAGAATAAACATGTGTTGTATTTCTTTCTTTCTTTTTTAATGTTCAGTAAATGGCAAGATCTATCCACATGTATCACTTGCTCTTAATTGTGTTCTCTTTAATTAAACACACTTCATGAATGTAAACAAACATTCAATGTGTGAACTCATTTAAGTTTTGTTAAGAGTATATTGAGT
>NW_007603065.1:0-294 GCF_000523025.1 Cynoglossus semilaevis | reverse complement strand
ATTATTGATTCAGTTCTTCTTCAGCCTGAGCCTGAGATTCCAGTCCAGTCACATTTTTCATGTCGTTTCCATTCCTTTGACCTCCGCTCTCCTTCCACAGGACCCCAGTGCCATGCCTCGACCCACTTCTCAGGACCTAGCGGGGTTTTGGGATTTACTACAGCTGTCTATTGATGACGTCACCGTTAAGTTTGACCAGTTACAGCAGATCAAGAACAACAACTGGAGGCCTATCGAAAGCCCGGAGAAGAAGGTAAGGATCTCACCTGTTATAAATATAAATATAAATATAAA
>NW_007603064.1:0-294 GCF_000523025.1 Cynoglossus semilaevis | reverse complement strand
GGGTTTTTGTACTCACTCATTTACAATTCTGCTAGGAAAGAAATGCTCAGTCTCTAGCCCAGAGACTAACCATTAAGACAATTAGCCTCTTTAGGCGTATATCTTTGTCAGTGTCCATGATGAGCAGTCACCTATTTGACCTGAAGATAGGAGTCCAAATTTATTAGCATCTGTCCTGAGAGCCGTGTCTTTCCAAGCCTGAACAATGGTTTCTAATTAGCCTCATGCACCCATAATTGTGTTTAGTGAGTCATGCGCTCCTGGTACTTGGATTCCAAACTGTGAGGAATGACT
>NW_007603063.1:0-294 GCF_000523025.1 Cynoglossus semilaevis | reverse complement strand
CTGACTCTAATCTAAAACCACATTCAACATTTACTACATCAGATAAAGAAAGAACGGAGGAGAGGAAAAAAACTCCTCCTCCTCCTTTTCTCCCCCCTCCCTCCTTATCACCCTCCTCCTCCTCCTCCTCCTCCTCTTTTTCCCCTCTTTTATCCTCTTTTATTATCCTCAGCTTTTTCTCCTCCAGCAGCAGAATCCAGAAATGAAATTAATCTGTTGTACTACACCCCTCCTCTCTCCTCCTTCTTTTCCTCCCTCTTCCTCCCTCACCCCCCGACCCCCCCCCCCCCCCCC
>NW_007603062.1:0-294 GCF_000523025.1 Cynoglossus semilaevis | reverse complement strand
AATATAAATATAAATATAAATATAATCCCAGTGACGGAGAGGAACTCACAGCACTCGTCGTTGACCACACACTTCTCCGTCTCCTCCGTCTGCAGCTGACACAGGGAGCCGTCCTCAGGATACTGTTTGACGTACCGCTCCCTGGACCGCATCCCCATCCCGCAGGACACGCTGCAGGCCGACCAGCTGATCCACTCTGACATCATGCAGGTTGAAGTTTCTGTTCAGGCAGACAGGGGGCAGAAGAACAAAGTTGTCTTTGTGTCGTAAAATAAAAAATAAAAAAAATGAAAT
>NW_007603061.1:0-294 GCF_000523025.1 Cynoglossus semilaevis | reverse complement strand
CATCATCATCATCTTCTTCTCTACCTTCTCGGCACGTCTCTTCCCTCCATGTCCCAGGTTCTTCTCCCAGTGGAGATGAGCTGGAACTGCAGCTGTTCATCAGAAGCTTTTTAAATAATTGAAGAACTTCTTCCACCTCCAGGAATCCTGGGACGCGGCGTCTGGTTCACCTGGTTCTCTCTACAGTACCAGCACCAGTCTGAGTACCAGCTGCCTGGACAGATGGACCAGTATCAGCAGGTAGATGATGATGTGCTATTATGGGATGTTCAGTGCTCCAGAACACATCACAGG
>NW_007603060.1:0-294 GCF_000523025.1 Cynoglossus semilaevis | reverse complement strand
CGCCTTCATGGTCTGGGCCAAGGATGAGAGGAAGAGACTGGCCCTGCAGAACCCTGACCTGCACAACGCTGTCCTCAGCAAGATGCTCGGTAAGACAAGAAAATGACCCTGATTACATTAGTAATTTGTAACTCAATATTTTTTTATAAACCATTTTATGACAAAAACCTTTACTTGTACAGTTTTAAAAGCTACAAATGCATGGAGTTAGCAAGTAAAAATAAATAAATGATTAATTGGAAAAATTAAAAACTGATCTTTGCAGGTGTTTTAATAATAAAAATATGACTTCAC
>NW_007603059.1:0-294 GCF_000523025.1 Cynoglossus semilaevis | reverse complement strand
AAAAAAAAATCTACCATTCCTTGGTGGGCGTGTCCTCCATCAATCGGTACACAGCGATGGGCGTGGCCATTACAGAAGCAGCTTCCCTGCACCACCATGTTGTACAGAGCGTAGTAGTATTTGTTCTGGGGATCACGACGTCGACGGCTCAACAGTGTGTCACCGAGGGTGAACAGGTGAGTGAAGTTCACACGGATGTTGGTCAGTGTGATCAGGTCTGAAACAACAGCCAGAAATACAGACATTTTTAGAAAATCATGTCGAAAAATGAGATGGGAAAAAGTTGGTAAAAAC
>NW_007603058.1:0-294 GCF_000523025.1 Cynoglossus semilaevis | reverse complement strand
GTAAGGCTTGGATCGACAGCGATACAGCTTTCAGTAAATGGACAAAAAGACTCCTGGTGATCTTGGGATACCCTACCTGGGATTTTAACATTAGTTTACCTCTCTCTCATCCTGGTGCAGCCACTGTTTAGGGTTGTCCTCTGTGGCCAGGTATGCGATGAGATCCAGGGCAGTCAGTCGAGTTTGTCGACGAGATGATACAAAAATCAGCACCGGTTTGGCAGGAGAATGGCTGCGTATTGCTGTAAAATTACGTTAAAACATAAAGGGTCAGTAAAGACACACACACACACA
>NW_007603057.1:0-294 GCF_000523025.1 Cynoglossus semilaevis | reverse complement strand
AGAAGAGCTTTTCTTTTACCAAGAGCCAGAGGTGAGAAATCCTCCATTTTAGAGCAGAGTGTTTTGACCACTCCATTCTTTATGGGTGGTTTGAAAATAAGGAGTCAAAGCAGCAAAGTTTGAAGCTGCAGAAAATGACTCGGCCAAATGAAAACCCTCAATTTTCTCTTGATTTGTGACAGCCACGGAAAAGTGAAGAAAGGCCAGTGCATCATTTTGACGGGGGCCGCGCGGACGGATAGACGTGTGGATCATCTGCATAGCAATGAAGTGAGGCGTGTGTTTCTGAAGGCA
>NW_007603056.1:0-294 GCF_000523025.1 Cynoglossus semilaevis | reverse complement strand
TATTGGGAGCGTTTGTGCCCTTTGATCTGAGGAGGGGATTCAGGCAGGAAACCCAGTTCAGGTGGAAACGACGGTTGTTTCTACTGAAAAATAAAATTTTATTTTAATTATATTTCAATGTTTTTAACAATTAATATTAATATTTAGTATTGGTAAAAAAGAAAAAAAATACATGTTTTTTTTCACATTCAGTCCAAGTGCATTAACAGGACCCCGGGCCATAGTTTGGATTAACCACACTATATCACACTATGTTTTACTACAGTGTTTTTTTAAGTAAAACTAAAACCAAAT
>NW_007603055.1:0-294 GCF_000523025.1 Cynoglossus semilaevis | reverse complement strand
AGCTCTCCTTCACTCACAAAAATTCCAGTTTGCAGTTTCCTTTTAATTTACTCCTCCAACGCCTACAAGGTCAACAACAAGGATAGGAATCTGAAGGAGTTGCACCCGAACCTGTCACTTGCCTGGCAGGTTATAACTACAGGGAGCTGAGGAAAAAACAAAGAGAGGCGTGATCTTTATCTGACAGTTGCCTCCAGTGGTTGAAATATATACTGTTCATAGAAAAATAGTTGAGTAAAAAGATTGTGGCTGCCTGGAATCATTTAAAGAAAGTCCAGGTATCAGATTAAAAAA
>NW_007603054.1:0-294 GCF_000523025.1 Cynoglossus semilaevis | reverse complement strand
TTTTTATTTACAATGGTTAAACATAAATTCGAAAACAAATGCTACAAAAAAAGACACTTAAAGTTTATAAATTTGTTTCTGTCCTTTTGTGGCTTTGTGTTCACCTATTACTACATTTCCGTCAAGGGAACATGTAGCTTTACCACCATCTTGTGGTTAATTCCAGTTACTGTTTTTACCTGGACAACTCATCTACCAATTTTAGGATTAATAGATTTTAACTGGAAATAAGTCTCTACAAACAAGGGCAGATAAAAAACCAAAATGGATATCAATTGTCTAAGCATGTTTTTT
>NW_007603053.1:0-294 GCF_000523025.1 Cynoglossus semilaevis | reverse complement strand
TCAGATTAGAACAAAACTAATCTTGGAAAAGAAATTGAATACAGAAGTTATTTTCAAAATCAACTTGACCGTGTCCAACACCAGAGGTTCAACACACTTTCACGACCTCTGAAAATATTTCAAGTTATGTCAAATCCCCACCAGAGATATGATGGCCATGGGTTGAGACCACCATCTGTAGATGAATGCCATCGTTTTAAACTTTTGATGGAAACGGCCTTTGCAAAAAAAAAGTCTTAAAAATGTCCCTACAGAAAATAAGACTAAAAATGTTTTTCTTAGGCTTAAAAAGAT
>NW_007603052.1:0-294 GCF_000523025.1 Cynoglossus semilaevis | reverse complement strand
TTACAGCTCTGTCATGACAATGTAATGCAGCTGTAACAGTATCATACGTATGTTAGGACATTTTCATAAATGTGTGTTATTTCATGTCTATATTGTAACGTACTAAAGTACAGTACTACCTAGTAGTGTACAGTGTTTTACATTGTATCATGTGTTAACAAACATATCCCAAAAAATAATATTGCACGTATAATCATATTTAGAAATTTAGTAGATCGTTTACAAAATATGGACCTCAGGTAGTCAATTCCGTTCTAGAGCAGGGGTATTTCCAAATTATATATATATATATAT
>NW_007603051.1:0-294 GCF_000523025.1 Cynoglossus semilaevis | reverse complement strand
CACTGTAGAATGTACGTTCACAGTGCGTTTTATACAAGCCATCACTGGCCGTTAGAAACACAGACTTACCCACACAGTTGCAAAGGGGAAACTCTGGCTGTAAATCTTTGGAAGGAGTATCCAACAGGTTCTTGGTTGGGGTATCCAGGTAGTGCAAAGGAGACTCCAGGAAGCCTTTGAGAGATGGAGAAAAGGGCAGACTGTCCTTTGTGGGTGTGTCTTCCTCAGAAAAGCATGTGGTGGACAGAACTGCTACATCTCCTGAGGCTTCAATCTTCATACGTTTAGGAAGGG
>NW_007603050.1:0-294 GCF_000523025.1 Cynoglossus semilaevis | reverse complement strand
TAGTACTACTACTGCTGTTATCTTGTGAGCTAACTTTTGGTTGAGCTTATTCTCTGGCTAACATTTAGAAACTGGTCATTTTTGTTTATTGTAACTATGATACAGACCAAATCTAAAATTCTTCATTTTAGACTTTCTTTTGGAACTTAATGTGATTTCTGTGTCAGCTTTTGGTTATTGTAACTGTATCTACGCTAACTGCCGGATGTTTTGGCTACTTTTATGCTAATTATTGGCAACTTTTAGGCTTTGCTAAGTATTGGCTATTTAAGGACTCAAGGTTCTTTATTGTCA
>NW_007603049.1:0-294 GCF_000523025.1 Cynoglossus semilaevis | reverse complement strand
TTGTTGATCGTTGTTTAGGGATTTCCATCAGGTATTTGTCCAGGGATGTTTGCCCCGTGGTCTAAAGTGTTTCTGGGACTGGGGTTCTTACAGTTGGAGTGGTTTTCAGTGGAGCTGCTGGTTCTCTGGATGAACTGGAGGATGTTGTCTTGAAGGGAGCCCTCGTGGCTGGACGCCCCAAACTCGGCGGGCTGAGTCAGGCAGCAGCGCCGAAACTTTACCAGCTCTTCTCTGATCTGTCTGTTCAACAGGCCGTAGAAGAACGGATTGACCGCGAAGGAGGAGTAGGCCAAC
>NW_007603048.1:0-294 GCF_000523025.1 Cynoglossus semilaevis | reverse complement strand
ACTTGTGCTCCGAGATAAAACGGCTCAGTGGTTCATTAATGGATATTATTACAGCTCTCTTCAACTCAAGAATGATAGGAATATGAAGTAGAAAACCATAACGTTTTCAGGGTTGTTTTATTTTTTGCTGCTCGATCCTCACACTCACCCTTGTTTTTGCGTCAATCTGAGAGCCGCGGTCCAGTAACAGGCGAACCATGTTAGTGTTGCCACGTTTGGAAGCCACATGAAGAGGAATGATTCCATTCTGCAGACAGAGAAGTCAAGTGTCAAGTCAGTTTTATTTGTACAGCC
>NW_007603047.1:0-294 GCF_000523025.1 Cynoglossus semilaevis | reverse complement strand
GAGTACGCCTTAGTATTTGCGGTAGTTTTCATTAGTAATGACAGAAACAAAAACACCACCAAAACCGCGCGTATACAGACATCAGTAAAGAAAAAAAAAGCTTCCCCTAAAGCACAGACTTTTCTTTCCAACATTATTGATTGAGTTTTCAACTCTCAGGCGGACTTTTGACACAGACCACGAGTGGAAGTCATGGCTGCATCATCCTGCTTCTCAGTTCATCTTTAATTCAGGACATTTATGAGAAGAACTGCTCTCCCTCACAGTGGGAGAAGGGAAGCAGCAGCCTTAATG
>NW_007603046.1:0-294 GCF_000523025.1 Cynoglossus semilaevis | reverse complement strand
TTTCACTATTCATGTCAGACCCCAGACTATTCTTTACAACTTATTTTATCATTTATACTTTATAACTTTCAGGATAAACATTTGATTGAATTGAACAGATTTTTGGGGAACAGTTTTGGCTCGTTTACATTTTCATTGCTCTTTTTCTTCGGGCACATTTCAAGTTCGTTTTCTGTTAACACTGAACCACTTTACTCTCTAACAGTTCAACATGAACACTGACCACAGACTTTTGGTTGAGAGGAGACTGAGCACAGACCACAACTACACCAATCAATAGTCTTTTCATGTGTG
>NW_007603045.1:0-294 GCF_000523025.1 Cynoglossus semilaevis | reverse complement strand
GAGAGAGAGAGAGAGAGTTCCAGGAAGGAGTGAGATGAAGCTCTCAGGTCAATTACGGTGTCAGGTCCTGTCGTCTCATCATGAAAAGACACTTCAGTCGAGAGACGGATAAAGAAACAGAGTGAATGTTAACACTGGTGTTGACGAGGACGGACACAGACGTCAGTGGATCAGAGCTGGAGACGAAGCCTCACCAAAAATGATCCCAGAAGTCATGAAGTGAACCGATATATGGCTAACCATTAGCCAAACTAGCTGAAAACAACAATGTATCCACGTGTGTGTGTGTGTGTG
>NW_007603044.1:0-294 GCF_000523025.1 Cynoglossus semilaevis | reverse complement strand
GGGTCTAATGCTCACTGCGACATACTGAGGACCTTTTCACTTAGCGGCTTCTCTTCTGAAAAGTCAACATGTCTGCTCTCTCAGGACACAGACAAGCCTCCTGGCTGATGGTGTCTCCTGCAGTAGAAAATGTACCCTTTGAGGGTGTGGATGGTGTTAGCACACGGAGATACCTGGTTGCCAAAAATATACGTATTGCCGCCTCGTGCAGTCAATAAATCAGGACGTTGGCAAGAGCTGATAGTTCACAGAGCAGCTGTTGCAGCCCTGTATGTGTGTCTCTGTGTGTGTGTG
>NW_007603043.1:0-294 GCF_000523025.1 Cynoglossus semilaevis | reverse complement strand
GCTCATTCTACCGTTGTGTCAAGAGTCATTTTATACATTATTCGTTATTAACACGTTCAGTGTGACACTCTGTGTGTTTGTGTGTTTACGTTGGGAAACCGTTTTAACAGGTTTCCCTATGAAGTCAACTGTGACCTGACATTCCACTCACACCTAAATGGAAATGTTACCAGAGAATAATCCTTTAAAATGTTGCCAGTTTGTACTCTAAGGTCAAATACTTAATGTAGGATTTTGCATTACATAAGATTGAAGATTGAAGATGTGCTGAAAATCTTTCATCACGGGCTGGAA
>NW_007603042.1:0-294 GCF_000523025.1 Cynoglossus semilaevis | reverse complement strand
AAAAAATCAATTCTGATTCCCCATCACTTAGGCACTGGATAAATGCCCTTGTGCCTTAAAATGCCCCATATAATGTCATAATGAAACCTGCAACCTTTCAGAAAATCTGAACCCCCTTAATAAACAATCTGCCTTCCCTTGTTGACCACAGTGGTGTGAGCCCTTCTGGACCAACTTAACCTCAACCCTACTGAGATCCCTTTACCCTTTAATATAATTTCCTCATTAATATATTTGTTGTGTGTAGGCTTATAAAGTGAAGGGTTTCTCGGTTTAAGTATTTTATTTTATTTT
>NW_007603041.1:0-294 GCF_000523025.1 Cynoglossus semilaevis | reverse complement strand
TGCTGTATATGTCAAAACTTACTACAGGGTCTCTGGTCTCACAGGTCTTATGATGCACAGGAAATTTAACTACTGTATATAGGCGTGTGTATCTACCTTGCTAGTAGCGTAATCCCACTAACATGTGCGTTGGGTTCTCTCATTGCGTCCCAGGCGTTATCTTCGTCCATACGTTTGATGACTTCGTCCAACTGGGCTCGTGCTAACAGGATTCTGAGAGCATCAGCTGCCACTCTGGAGCAACACAAAGACATATACGATCAAACCAAAGCGGTTTTAATAATAATAAAAAAA
>NW_007603040.1:0-294 GCF_000523025.1 Cynoglossus semilaevis | reverse complement strand
CTTGAGTCTTTTAGCGCCACCTAGCTTTGGCAATCGAGGACATGAATTACACACATGATGGTCGAATTCAGTTTCTGAATCCTCTCGAATCATTTTTAACTTTATTTTATTATCTGCAGACAGCACCTTGCTGCAGCTGGACTGCTGCCCCCTGTTGAGCTAGGGCAGATTAATTGTTTCCCGGGCATGGGGTGGCAGTCCCATCTGTGGCAATTTCTAGTGACGGAGCTTAAAACCAATAATATGAATTACTACTATTAAATCAACCACTTAAATGCCCCCAAATGACCCAGA
>NW_007603039.1:0-294 GCF_000523025.1 Cynoglossus semilaevis | reverse complement strand
CACCCCAATTGTTTGGACAACCGAACACCAGAATGTTGTGTCAAGCTTTGTGGAGATGCTAACTAACCCTCCTATACTAGCTTTCCCAAACTTTGATCTCCCTTTCATATTGCACACAGATGCATCAAATGACGGGCTGGGAGCAGTATTATACCAACAACAGGATAACAAACTTTGTGTCATCGGGTATGGATCCAGAACATTAACGCCAGCTGAGAAGAACTATCACCTACACTCTGGTAAACTGGAGTTCTTGGCTCTCAAATGGGCGATCTGTGACAAATTTCGTGATTA
>NW_007603038.1:0-294 GCF_000523025.1 Cynoglossus semilaevis | reverse complement strand
TGCCCATGTCTCCTTCTGCACCACTCTGTGCTGTAACACACGCACAGACACAGAAACCCTGCTCTTATCAAACACATTAAAAAGAGAGGGAAAAAACCCCCGAGCACATACGTCCACTGACACAGATGTGTGCACACACACACTGAAACACACACTGAAACACACACAAAGTACATGAAATCCTGCAGCAGATTAGTCGACGTCCTTATGTAAAAGGGATGAATCCGACCAGCGTCGGATCATCTCCACATCACAGTCCGACGTTGTTTAAAATCCACCAAGGTAAAAAAAAAA
>NW_007603037.1:0-294 GCF_000523025.1 Cynoglossus semilaevis | reverse complement strand
TTTTTTTTTTTTAACAACCATAAATTAGGTAGAAAATTCAGAGATCCAATCTGTGTTTTTTTTAAAAATTTTTTTAACCCTCTCTGTCTGTGTTGGTGCTCCAGGACTGATTGTGCTTTATTGTTGAAACAGAGCTGAGGAAATGAACAGCAGTCACCTGGCAGAGCTGGAGGACGACATCCAGAAACAGCTGGTCAGAACTGAGGGCAGGGTGAGAGAAGAGGTGAGTCCTGAAGAGGGCGCTGCCTTCTTTTTTGTGGCCTTTTCTACACCTTTCTTTGTGAGATTTTTTTT
>NW_007603036.1:0-294 GCF_000523025.1 Cynoglossus semilaevis | reverse complement strand
CACGTCATAAAAACCGACTCGTTTCACATCGTGGTGTCGCTGATAAAAAGAGAAGAAACAGGTTCTAATGTCAACGATACGGAGCAACTGAGAATTTAAATTTGTACAGAAAAATAAGTCCATATTGCGATAATGGGTCATGAAGCTATACCTAAAAAAAATAAGTTGTTTTTGTCGGAATATCGTGTTTTAATTTTAACACGGAGGCGTTCGCTTAAGAAAAGTGTTTATATTTATATATAATTGACAGATTACATTAAAGTCGATGAGGTTTTGTTTTTCTTGCTGTTTTTT
>NW_007603035.1:0-294 GCF_000523025.1 Cynoglossus semilaevis | reverse complement strand
TTCTGACCTCAGGAAAAAAAAAGTCACTTTTAAGTGTTTTGAGGTCTGGGCTTTTAATCTGCTGCAAACACATTAGCCTTTCGTGGTAAATGTGGGTTTACATCAACGAGCTGTCAGGGAATGGGCCTTTTAAGCATCTGAAGCTTCGAGCCCAACACATTGTCTGAGGTTAATTTTTCCAACCTTTTGGCTGACTCACTGACATGTGACAAAAAGGAACTAGTCACTGGCAACTGCTCATTGGCTGCTCATCACTCTCCGCAACGAGGTTGAACGAAACCCATTTAACGTCGA
>NW_007603034.1:0-294 GCF_000523025.1 Cynoglossus semilaevis | reverse complement strand
TGTGTGTGTGTGTGTTTGTTCTTGCTCTCTATTGAATTGTTTTCTTAATCGTTTCCTTTGTGCCGAGACGTAAAGAAAACAGATTGTGTCTGAAGAGCATTGGAAACGCCGGTGACCCCGGGTCGTGACAGCAGAGTTAGGACTGCCAGGACAGCAGATAAAGAGTCACGCAGGTCGACCGCTCTGTTCTGTCATCACTGCCAGCCACAACATTTGTTAAAGACAGACTATTATCTGTGTTGACTGTTGTCAGCTGATTTTTTTTTATTTTTTACATTTTATTCATTCAATCAG
>NW_007603033.1:0-294 GCF_000523025.1 Cynoglossus semilaevis | reverse complement strand
TATAATTTATTTATATTATCATTATAGCCTTTTCCCTGTAATACTCATGTTTCCCCAATAGTTTGCGTAAAGCCTTTATGTCTGACTTTTGCATGTCATTTATCTTAGTTCACACCAACGCTCCATCTCTCTGCTCCTGACCCGCCTTCCCCATTCAATTTTAGGACAATCGTGGCCCGCGGGTCAGGTGTTTGGCCTACGAGACGACTAACATTTTGTCTGGTCTCAAATGTGTTCCAGTGATGAATGTTTTTGGATAAAACTGAAAAAAAGAAAATCAAATTTGCCACAGTA
>NW_007603032.1:0-294 GCF_000523025.1 Cynoglossus semilaevis | reverse complement strand
ACCTTACAGCTGCAGTTGTAGGAACCATAAGAATTGAGGCAAACGGCGTCACTGTGACAGCTGCCGCTGTAAGTGCATTCATTGTAGTCGGTGCAATTAAACCCGTCACCTACAAGGCCAAAGTTACACATGCACCGGAATGCTCCAGGAACGTTGATGCACATGGCGTTGACGTGGCAGCCTCCGTTCTCCTCCTGACACTCATCAATGTCCTGGCAGTTGATCCCATCTCCAACGTATCCACTGTTACAGAAACAGCTGTAGTTGCCCAGAGTGTTGTTGCAGGTGGCTCTT
>NW_007603031.1:0-294 GCF_000523025.1 Cynoglossus semilaevis | reverse complement strand
ATATATTTTTATATATGTATATATGTGATTAAACATCAACAAAAAATGTCACAAAAAAAATTAATCACATTTTTTTGTGAATGTCAGCTGAATCTGATTGGACTTTTTATATTTCTGAGGAACAGTTAAGGTAATACCCATGAGTCCAGGAGAGGGAGCTCTAATGTGGCTCCATCCATTCAGAACGGTCACATTGAGAGATATTTATTTATCTCAATTAATCATGATTCATAGATATTAATGAGACCTTTATTCTACATGGACATCACCAGGAAACCCCCCCCCTTCCCCAAC
>NW_007603030.1:0-294 GCF_000523025.1 Cynoglossus semilaevis | reverse complement strand
TTTTTTTTGCTGCAGCATACAGATTTGATTTTTGAATGGACAGTAAACACATCAACCTCCTCAGACTGGGGCTGCAGGGTCTTTGTTGTTTTTTTTACTGCAACAGGTTCAGTCGGCCAGGAGTCGGGAGATATGATTACCAGCAGACTGTGCAGCTTCAATGTGATTTTCTTCTTGTCACTGCCTGTCGAGGTGAAACACAACAGACAAAACAACAGGGGAAAAAAAACAAGCAGATTGAAAACCGCCAATTACTATTGTTGCGTCACACTGTTACACAGCACAGTTTCAGCA
>NW_007603029.1:0-294 GCF_000523025.1 Cynoglossus semilaevis | reverse complement strand
CAACATATATTATTTAACATATTATTAATTAGATCGTTCAGTCACCAATCCCATGTTTCTCAAATGGTGTGACAAATTGTAGCTGTTCATATTTGGCATGGAACCGACTCATTAAAATAGCCTGTGTTTTTAACCCAGCCCGTAGAAGAGCATTGGCATCT
Source organism: Cynoglossus semilaevis (assembly GCF_000523025.1). Classification (NCBI taxonomy): domain Eukaryota; kingdom Metazoa; phylum Chordata; class Actinopteri; order Pleuronectiformes; family Cynoglossidae; genus Cynoglossus; species Cynoglossus semilaevis. Next base: position 133 of record NW_007603029.1, on the reverse strand, counting down.
GCCCCACTTGGACATTGCTGTGGTATCTGATGGAGCTGTCACTCACACAGGCAGCGGTCAGCGCTTATCTGACAGCTGCAGTGGTATGTCGAGGGCAGACAAGAGAGGATTTTCTCTCTCTCTCTCTCTCTCT
>NW_007603028.1:0-294 GCF_000523025.1 Cynoglossus semilaevis | reverse complement strand
CACAAGTTTTATTAGTGTGAGTTAAATATATGTCTGGTGGGCAGCTTTTTTCGTGCGCTTTTGTTTTGTTGTGTGTTTGAATGTGTGGATATTTAACAGTGGAGTGAATCACTGGTCGACTTCACCTGTCAATCATCTCTGGCTGCGTTTGCTCCTGTCTTTAACCACAGCATGATTTAAGCGTCAGCCGCCGTGTCTCTCATCTGCTTCACACACTTATTCATATATACTGTATGTGTGTGTGTTTGGCTCCATGGCTGTGTGCTGTACCAGGCGGTTTATTGTTGATTTTTT
>NW_007603027.1:0-294 GCF_000523025.1 Cynoglossus semilaevis | reverse complement strand
GTTATTATTTGAGGTTTCTTTTGGAATACTACAGCCGATTTCGGCCCATAAGTTGAAAATCACTGGTGTAAACTATACGACAGTCCAACCAGCATGTACTGTGTTTCCTTATAGTAGACCAAGCCTCCATTACTGACTGTAGTGGTGCACCAGAACATACGCAAATATATCTTGGAGTTTTTTACTTGGTACTAATACAGTTGTGTTTTATTATAGTTACTACTTCAATTTTAATTGGTATAAATCATTTTTATTTGGAACATATTCCCGTTGTAAAAATGTATTTGTTTTGAA
>NW_007603026.1:0-294 GCF_000523025.1 Cynoglossus semilaevis | reverse complement strand
GTGCGTTTCTGGTGTAGCTATATTTGTGGGGACACTTGTGGGGAATAGACTATTGTTGTGGGGAGACTTTGTTCCTGTGGGGACACGTGGTAGTTTTAGGTCTGATTTAAAGTTGGGATTAGAATGAGGCTCAGGATTAGGGTTAGGGTGAGACTGAGGGAGGAACATGGAATACCTAATGCTCGGGAATGAGTGCTGACAGGACTGCTGCGTGACCGTGGACTTTTCTGTAGAAACATTGACCGTGTCCAGAACCAGTAGCCCCTGTTCAACCACAGCCAGACGCTAACGAGA
>NW_007603025.1:0-294 GCF_000523025.1 Cynoglossus semilaevis | reverse complement strand
CCATGTCTAAAAACACACAAGTTCATACATACACACTCCCAATATATTCGCACAGTAAGTACACACTGTGTACACCATTGCATAGAGTATACATACATACAATATAAAAATATATGTTTTATGTATATGTACTATAAAATATAAACAGGTAAACACATACATACACAAAGTACAATTACCTAAACACAATTTTCACACACACACAATATATTAACATATACATACACACCATATAGACATATACATGATACACGACACATACTGCACACACACCCCCACAGGTACACAATACAC
>NW_007603024.1:0-294 GCF_000523025.1 Cynoglossus semilaevis | reverse complement strand
AAAATCTACTTTTTTCTAAAAATGAATCTCTTTTAAACTGTTTGATGCATTGAGTGAAATCTGTAAACTGTAAAAAGTTATCAGCCTCCAACTGGACTGACATAAATCTGATTGTTCTGCTCCGTAAGTGGTGTTTGTGTTCTCACAGGTTTGTTTCACTCTCGTCGACACAGAGACGAAGTGAAAGAAACTGCAGCAAATCTTCATTTATTTACATTCATTAAGTTGATGTTTTAATCATATTTACCATAAAACCTTTGATCGCAAAGTTCTATTTAAAACAAGTTTTTTTTT
>NW_007603023.1:0-294 GCF_000523025.1 Cynoglossus semilaevis | reverse complement strand
GAATTTTACTGCACTACTACAATGTGTCAAACCGAAATATGTTGCTTCTGTATCAGCTCGGATCAATCTAAATGTTATAAAAATGAAATAGTCAGTGTGAGTGTTAGAGTTAGACCTGTACCTGACAGTGGCAGGTGAAACAAGGGTCGTCCGTGGCCAAAACCTCGTTGCCTATCAGGGCGGCGGTGCAGTTACTCAGCGGCTCTAAACACGGACAAAATGTGTCACATACACGTTATAGAAAACGAAAAACCTGAAGAGCGCAGTACAGTGGGGGCATTCGAGATACGAGTT
>NW_007603022.1:0-294 GCF_000523025.1 Cynoglossus semilaevis | reverse complement strand
AAAAAAGGTTTTTGTACAGAACTTGTAATTTGCTGCTATAAAAATCAAGTGAAGACAGGATATGTAAAATAAAATTTGCCTCCGACTGATTGATCCTGCTACGAAAGACAATTCTGACAGATGAAAAGATGAAAAAATCCAGAAGTTTTTGCGCAGAGAGTGACGTAAAGAGAACAATCAGTGAAACTTGAGTGCTGACCTTGGCAGAAGAAAAGAACCTTAATTAACACAGGACTCAATTCTGGTGGAATTTGTGTGAGCAGAAAAAGTTCACCTTCTACAGAAGGATTCCTC
>NW_007603021.1:0-294 GCF_000523025.1 Cynoglossus semilaevis | reverse complement strand
TGGTCAGTTCCCCTCAGTGAAGGTGGACCTTAGAAAACATTTAAAGGTCCCTGAACACATCACCCAGACCAGATCATGGCTCACCTGTGTGTGAGTGGGGTATGATGTTAAAAGACCCAAAACCCCAATGACCCCAGGAAGATCAGTGATGATGCATCCCAGCACATCCTAGAGATGTATGTAAATTCCTAACATTGTGTCCAAATTCCAATGAGACAAATGTGATTCATGAATCTGGTCAATACAAACAAAAATAAAATCGATCTAATTACTACTTCCAGTTTTTAACTCAAA
>NW_007603020.1:0-294 GCF_000523025.1 Cynoglossus semilaevis | reverse complement strand
AACCATTACACCATGGGACCATGTGATCCCACGGTGCTTATGCTGTTGTCAGTTATCATATAACATGTACACATTCACAACTTCATTTTGTGATTAAAAAAAAAGTATGTGGACCAACAGAAGAACCGATGGAAGAGACAGCAGTAAATAAGTTGAAGTTCAAACTCCTAAAGCTCTTAGAATATTCTTTAAAACAACTCTCAGCAGTGAACGGTTCCCTGCAACGCAAACACATTCAAACTATATGCTGAACAGACTGCGACATGTTAATGAGAGGGAAGAGAGAGAAAAAAA
>NW_007603019.1:0-294 GCF_000523025.1 Cynoglossus semilaevis | reverse complement strand
TATGCAGATTTTATGACCAAAGCTGGGTTGCAAATACATTATGGCTTATTTAAATGCTGTACAGTGAGATTCACTTAGCTCTGTCCACACCTGGTCAAAGACTCTTGGCTAATAGTTCATCAAGAAGAACAATACTTCAATCAATGTTTAACATGTTGCTAAGAGACCACTTTTCCTTGTTACTGAAATGTCTACAGATATCAAATGAGACTGAAATTACAAATAAAAAGTAGTTTGATAGCGATGTTGTGTTTTTGGTTTATTTTGTGCTGCCTTTATAATTCAACTTTTTTT
>NW_007603018.1:0-294 GCF_000523025.1 Cynoglossus semilaevis | reverse complement strand
GGACAGGGACAGGGACAGGGACAGGTAGATGGATGTGTTTCACAGTCCATCTGGTTCCGTTGGTGATTCAGTGAAACTACAACTGTGTAATTGACAACACGTGTACATGAGCGACTGTGGATTACATCACAGATAAGTGGACGGACAGTGGGATTGTGGGTTTTTTAACATGCGCATCGTTCACAAGAATGTAATCTGATTACTTTCACAAGTCAACAATTTCAGTGCGAACAAAGCCAGATGCACTCATTTGGCTGTTTTGACCCTCAAAGATGGAACATTCTCTCTCTCTCT
>NW_007603017.1:0-294 GCF_000523025.1 Cynoglossus semilaevis | reverse complement strand
TTTTTGGTGTAATATTTAACATTTATCATTACTTTTAAATATTGCTTTTATCTACTTTTATCATCTTTTAATATCCTGAACATCTTATACTTATCTTATTGCTTTATCCCGCCTTGTTTCTACCTACCAGCACCAGTGTTTTCCTTTCCTCATGCGCAGCCCACCACACCGGGAGTTGAGTTTGGACACCCTATGGGGCTGCCCTACGTGGGCTGCCCTACGTGGGCTGGACGAGCGCAGCATGGTAGCATGGTCGGGCTAGTCCTCGGGACGACGACTTTTGTGTCTGTCGTT
>NW_007603016.1:0-294 GCF_000523025.1 Cynoglossus semilaevis | reverse complement strand
TCACTAAACATCAATCTTTGCAATCTTTTTTTATCTTGGCATCTTATGTTTCACTACTAAAAACTATATTTCTTCCTGACTTCCTGTTTGATGTATTGATTAACACCATGTTTTACATTTAACCACCCTCGTGCAAATGTACTTGCAAAAAATCGGACTCGCGAATGTCAAAATGATATCTTTGACTCACCTGAAGACAAAATCGCTGGCATCGATCAGAGGTCCGCACTGCGAGCCCTTCAGGTTCCCGGAGTTGCCCACCACCGAGCAGGTCCTGCAGCGGCCGGGACTGGC
>NW_007603015.1:0-294 GCF_000523025.1 Cynoglossus semilaevis | reverse complement strand
TTTCTGTTTCACTGCACTCCAAAGAGCAAAACTTTGTCTCTGGGGTTTTTCTGCGGGGCGTGGCCGGAATAAACCAATGTTTTTGGATTCACTTGAAAGCACAAGTGAATCTTTGTCCCCATCATTAGCGACAGTGGAACCACAGACAATAGTTCCGACGATCCGACATGTAAACAAATAACATGTTCAGAGACTTTAGTTGGTAGATTTGTGGCTCGTTCCGAACTGGCCTCATGTAAACAAGGCACAAACAAGAGCGCGAAGAGCGTAAACACAGAGTGTATTTCAACTGTC
>NW_007603014.1:0-294 GCF_000523025.1 Cynoglossus semilaevis | reverse complement strand
ATCCATCATCTACTGCTGAATCCCAGCAAAGGCCAGCTATCAGTGGTCAAAAATGGGGAACACCCTGGACAGTTCACCAGTCCACCACTGGAGGCACTAAATCACAGGCATATACACCATAATATCATTAGAAGTTGATGAAATAAACAAAGAGAAAACTTTTAACACGCTGTAAGTTGTTTTCTCTGATGTGGACCAAACAGCTGACACCAGCCGTTGCTTTGACACCACTGTTTCTCCGTGGATATCCTTACAAGACAGCGATATAAAGGAAAGAAAGAAAGAAAGAAAAAA
>NW_007603013.1:0-294 GCF_000523025.1 Cynoglossus semilaevis | reverse complement strand
AGAGTCTGACTTACACTTAGGAGCCGTAACGAAGGACAAAATGTACCCAAAACAACAACAGAAATCAAAGAAAGCAAACATAGCACAATCTAACGTTTGACGTACGACCAGAGAATGTAAACATGTTCTGTGTAAATCCTCTGAGTGCACAGTTAAAGTCAACGACACGACTGTTTGAAGGATCGGTATTGGAGAGACAAACCTTGATAGTATTTACCTGAACTTTGTTTCACAATCAATAAAATAGTAGCGCTAGGTTACTATAAGTTAGCCCACCAAACACAATGTGATTGG
>NW_007603012.1:0-294 GCF_000523025.1 Cynoglossus semilaevis | reverse complement strand
TTTTTTAGCTCAAGCAAAGAGCGCCCCCTGTAGCTTGATTGAAGTCAGTTCATTTAATGTGTCTTTAAATTCTTTTGACAAATATGAAATTTACTGTTACTGTTTTGAATTTTTGTTTTTTTTACATTGAAATGCAGTTTAATGTCCAGATCATTTTAAGGGTCAGGGATTGTTGTTGTAAACTGAAGTGTGTGTTAATCTGTGGATTTCCAGTGTTAAACATAAACTTCACCTGGTGCAGACCAACATTACATCAATGTTTTTTTAACAAAAATATTTGTGGGTTAACATGTT
>NW_007603011.1:0-294 GCF_000523025.1 Cynoglossus semilaevis | reverse complement strand
AATAAATAAATACCTCAAGGTTAAAATAAGATTTTTATTAACATCTAATCACAAGACAGATGTGGTGGTTTAGTGGGCTGGATGTGGCCCATGAGCCAGAAGTTTGACACCCCTTGTTTACTGGAAAGCGAGAGACAGTTTTATATTTAGTGACGACAATGTCAGTGTGAAGAGTCCTTGGTTTAACACAGAAATATTTGTTTGACTCTTGGATTGAAATATCTTTCCGCTAATGAGACGACAGTGAAGCTGTCTGTAAGCACTCGTCTGCTCCGTGTCCTCACTGTGGTTTGG
>NW_007603010.1:0-294 GCF_000523025.1 Cynoglossus semilaevis | reverse complement strand
TCGACCGTCGATGAGGCAGCAGTTGGCTTTTATGTCTCATGATACGCTGGTATTTCTCATGCAGTCATAAAATGGACCAGAGAAGGCTGAACACAAGGGTTTGAGACCATAGATTTTTAAGACAAATATTCTAACATGAAGTCAGTGGAGCATTGGATCAGGTAGATGACAGTTGAAGTATCTATGCTAATATGTACAGAGGAAATGTAAAGGCTGTTTAGATCGGAAAATGATCACCAAATGTCTTGTCTCTAGTCCAGGGGTCTTCAGTGATAAGACTAAGGACCACCAAAG
>NW_007603009.1:0-294 GCF_000523025.1 Cynoglossus semilaevis | reverse complement strand
TTTTTTGTAACTCATAATAATGTCCTCCATCCCTTTTCTCTGTGGTGAACATCACAATACCTGTAACTGATGATCTCCTGACCTGGACCATGGTCCTCACTTCATTCCACAGATGTTTAAATATGACTCACACCAGGACTTTCTTCCTGGTAGTTAATGACCTTCTCGTTGACCTTCTGAAGGCAGTTCTTCAACGTTTGCTGGAAGACAAAACAACGAACTAGACGTTGATCGGTTCTTGTAAACAGTAAACAACCAAAAAAAACCACGATGTTTGGACAAACATCATCAGGT
>NW_007603008.1:0-294 GCF_000523025.1 Cynoglossus semilaevis | reverse complement strand
TTCTGTTTCCCATTGTTACGTACAACATTAATTAAGGACTTTAAAGAACTGCATTGCACCTGTCTGGGGCTGCACTTTAGTTTAAGAAGTACTGCAGTATAAAACACTGCAGTGACATCTGGTTTGCCAACACCCTCACACGGAAGCAGTGACAACATTTTCTTGTAAATCTCAAACTCAAATATGAAATCAAAGCTTTTTGTTCCCATTATTGTTTCCTCGTATTTTCCAGAGTCCAGGGCTGTAATCATACTTTTTACTACTTCAGTACTGAAGTACTGACGTGATTTAAAA
>NW_007603007.1:0-294 GCF_000523025.1 Cynoglossus semilaevis | reverse complement strand
AGACCTGTGATTGGTGGATAATTAGCAGCAGCAGTTTCAGATCATGCTGTAGCAGATCTTTATCGTGCAGCAGTATCGTGTTTTACCACGCTCCTGTAGATGTTAATCACTTCTGCGTCTCAGGTTGTTTTGAACTTATTGAACCTTTTAATCACAGTTAAAGGTGAAAAGAGTCATGAATCCTGAGGCTCTGACATCGTTCAGAGTTAAAGTCACTGTGGAGGTTCTGGACCTGAGAGGAGTCGTCCACTCTGTGTTAGTAACTGTGATAAATATATATAACATATAAATAAA
>NW_007603006.1:0-294 GCF_000523025.1 Cynoglossus semilaevis | reverse complement strand
TAAATGAATAAAAATAATGATAATAAAATAACCGGCTAGATAACTTTGATAACATTTAACGAGGATGGCTAAAGGTCAAGGTAACAACCCGAGTCAAAAATGTTTATTTGTGTTGTAGTCGGTTGCAGTGCACCTCATAGTGAAACTGAAAAGCTTAAAGTAGCTTAGCTTAGCATTAGCTGGAGGAATGTTGTTGGAAGTTGTCTTCTCTTCTCAACAACAACAACAACAAGATCTGGTTCTGTCAAACTATTTGTTTAGAAATGTGATGTATTGATAAAACAATAATAATAA
>NW_007603005.1:0-295 GCF_000523025.1 Cynoglossus semilaevis | reverse complement strand
TGATCTTGCCCAGGAAGTGAACCCTGGTATTTCCCCACCAATGACAACTGTATTCTAGCAAAAACACCTTACAGTAAATCTTGCTCCTGCTTTTGTGCCTGATGTTAAATCACCGTATCTCCAAACTGCTGACATTGGTGATCTACTTAAATAAACCACCCACGAGGAGTGTTGGGTTATTGGACAGTACTAGTTTTTGAGCACAAGTACTAGTATTTTAATAAAATATCAGGCCCTAACTACTGTAACTTCTGCAAATTAGCAAAGTATTTCTGTATTTATATTGATTTTCTTT
>NW_007603004.1:0-295 GCF_000523025.1 Cynoglossus semilaevis | reverse complement strand
TAAACATGATGAAGAAAGTTTTAATGAAAAAATTAATCTTTAACAATTCTTTCTTGCATTTGACCGGGAAAGGAATTGAGATGAGAATACCACAATGTATAAAATTGTAATATAATATTTGGGTTCTTTTGTTTTGTAAATAGTATTAACACATTTCCCAAAAATGTATGATGATTCTAAATAGATTGCGATGTAACTATGTATGAAATTTGAATTTTTAAAAAAATTCTCGTCTGATCTCAGAAGTTAAGCAGGGTCGAGCCTGGTAAGTACTTGGATAGGAGACCGCCTGGGA
>NW_007603003.1:0-295 GCF_000523025.1 Cynoglossus semilaevis | reverse complement strand
TGTGTGTGTGTGTTTATGTTGTGGAGAGGGTGTGAGAAGGAAGGCAGAGTGAAGGAGTTGGAGGTTGACTTATCACTGCATAATTATGTTGGTGTTGTGGTTTATGGGCTGCTGTGATGGCGACAAAAGACTCGATCTTAAATATAGAAGAGCTTTTGTTTTCATGAAGGTTGTGTTGAGACAAAGCATGGCTCCATGTAAACACTTATTGGAACTACTGCTGGGATTCATTTGATAAACAGTATTATTTACAGTTAGTAATTAAGTAATCACAATAATTTGAATCACATTTTTT
>NW_007603002.1:0-295 GCF_000523025.1 Cynoglossus semilaevis | reverse complement strand
AAAATAAAGAATATTTTTTATCAGCGTTAAATCTGTTCTGTTTGGATCCCAGGATCTTCCTCCTTCTACTTCCTGTTTCCTTCTCTGTGATGTATGTGATGAGCTGCAGGTTTGTCTGTGGATCAGGTGGATCTGAGTGGTCGGCCAACAACTCTGTGGATGGGAATCGAACCACGACTGTGTTTTTAACTTTTAAAGCAGATGGTTATTGTACAAATGAAAAGATATATGAAAATGAACTGAACCTCTGAGGCTTTGACAAGTTTATTTCATTAATTTTAAACCATTAAAAAAG
>NW_007603001.1:0-295 GCF_000523025.1 Cynoglossus semilaevis | reverse complement strand
TTTTTTTTTCTTGGTAGTTCCTTTTCACCCCTACTGGACAGTTTCAGAATGACATATAAGGCTTTATGCCGTTGCTTAGCTAGGGATTTTCATATTTATTTGAATATGTGGTAGGTAGCTGTAAGTATTTATACTAATTCAAATAAAGCACAAATTTAGGTATATACTTGGAAGGTTGTGGGTTCAATTACAGACTACAGACAAGGTTGGATGCCACCACTAGGTACAGTAGATGGCAAAACCTGCAGATTAAGGCACTCCTGGTGGTCATCTGGACTCCAGGCAGTACTGTAGA
>NW_007603000.1:0-295 GCF_000523025.1 Cynoglossus semilaevis | reverse complement strand
TCCTCCTCCATGAGTGAGGGCTGATCCTCAGACCGTGCAGGATAAATGAACCTGGCATTAAAACCACCAGAGGCTCATCAGGCATGTGAGAGCGCACGTCTTGTTTCTGACCCAGTTAAATATCCACTCACACATGCGGCGCTAATGTGATGCTAATACGTGATGCTAACCTGCAGTGTGTTTTCACTACAGTGTGCACACATGGAATTGCACATACATGCTTGTCCTTGGTTCCGTTCAGTCATAATCCACATTGGAGCAACAACGACTTTTTCACCCAGTTAGTTTCTTTACT
>NW_007602999.1:0-295 GCF_000523025.1 Cynoglossus semilaevis | reverse complement strand
TTTAGTGATACATTGACTGAGTGTTTTGACCTCATAATAGTTCATTACACTGTGCTATTATTGAACTAACTCTATTATATGTATGTCTAATTTACAGTTCTTATCTCCTTCTACCCTTGTATGTCAACATCAATATCTTTTAGCTAACCTCGCCCATATATATTTCTATATTTTTACTTTTATTGACATTTACAAGGTTATTAAGTTGGTGGCTTGACCATTGTTCAAGATTATTTTTGGCTATTCTTTCCTTGCTTTCTTTGTTTTCTTTACATAAAAGACACATTTTCATAAT
>NW_007602998.1:0-295 GCF_000523025.1 Cynoglossus semilaevis | reverse complement strand
ACACACACACACCGACACACTCAGGCTGACAGAGAATGATGTATTCTGTCATCACTGTGATGCACTCATCAGACTATCCCACTCAAGCACTGACTGAACTCCACAGTACTCTCACCATCATCAGCATGACCTCGGGAATAAGGTTCTGCCTCATTCACACACGTGAGGTCCAAAAGTCCCGTAAAAGTCAGTGTTTGGAGCAGAAAAGTCCTTAAAGAGCTAATAAAAACGGCTCCATAGACAGTGTCAGGGGATAAAACATCACATCTGGCTGACAGACAGAGACAGAGACAGA
>NW_007602997.1:0-295 GCF_000523025.1 Cynoglossus semilaevis | reverse complement strand
GTGTTTTTTCCTGAACCTCTAAGCACAAAAAAAATAATCAGTAGAACATGAGAAGAATCCAGTTGAACTTGCATCTGATCTAGTGATAAGGCAAGTGGACAAATCTGCTGGTGTCATAGGACCACGGCTTACCTTTTAATGAGGTGTCAGGCTCCAATCACTGAAGGCTGGGAGACAGAGTGAAGCTGCAGCCTGTAAACGGAGAGAAGAAGAGATGCCGTCACACACTGTTCAACTGGTCAGTGATGTTGATCCAACAGTGAAGGTTTACCACCAATGTTTACAGCCTGATACA
>NW_007602996.1:0-295 GCF_000523025.1 Cynoglossus semilaevis | reverse complement strand
TATCACAATTGCACTTTTGAGTGATGTGTAAAGTACTTTTCTTTTTTTCTTTTTTTTTTTTTTAATTTTAATAGCAAACGTCAGGGCTCCTCTTGCCCTCAGTTGCTTTCCTGGCGTTGTTGAAAGCAGCAGAAGGGTCTCATCCAGCTCTGGCAGCAGCAGCAGCAGCAGTAGCAGCAGCAGCAGCAGTAGCAGTCATTCTAGCTCGTCCGACAGCAGTGACACTGACTCGGGTGAGTCCAAAAAGAATCAAGCCCTCATTTACTTTCCCCTTTCTGTCATACCTCTAAAGGCT
>NW_007602995.1:0-295 GCF_000523025.1 Cynoglossus semilaevis | reverse complement strand
GAGGTTGAAGGAGTCGCATCAGCTCAAACTGGAGGAAATAGACGTGATGTTCATCTCCTGAGAAATGATTTAAGTTATGGTGTTTGTTTATCAGCATAAATTAACCTCCGCCGCCACGATATCTGCAGCTGACTACGAAAAATAAACATGTGTGCTTTCAGACCAATTAGGGCTATGCTAACATGCTGTCGAGCCTCCATCACACCCCCGGCTAATTAGCATTTGTTAAACCTTCTTAGTGAAGGGTGTGACCTACTTTCAGAACTGGATGAATCGTGTTTTTTGTTTTTTTTTT
>NW_007602994.1:0-295 GCF_000523025.1 Cynoglossus semilaevis | reverse complement strand
AGCAGTATCACAGTATTTAATACAGTGTTCAGATAAGAACACAGGAGTCACTTACTGTAGTGTGTATACTGTAGGTACAAGCTGTAAAGTTGATGCAAGAACAAAATGTGGAACGGTTTAGGAGTCACTACATAGATAGTCATAGTTATAGTACTGGTGTCTAATAGTAGATACTACTAGGTTGGTACGTGAAGTAGATGTACAGATATGGAGGATTTGATTCAGTGGAGAAGCAGAGTTGGTTGGTGGATAAGGAGGAACCAGTAGTTACCAGTGTAGGACTTGGTTGGTTGGT
>NW_007602993.1:0-295 GCF_000523025.1 Cynoglossus semilaevis | reverse complement strand
CTCATTATAGCTTTGTAGTTGTATTTTTCATGTATATTGTTAGACCAGAGAGGTGACGGCAGGTGACCCTTGTACAAACAGCCTAGAAGGGATCAACAGTTTTACCCAACGCCACCGTGACGTCGTCCTCGCCTCTAAACCCCGTCTTTAAAGCCTGGTCGTGGTCTTAATCTGGATTGGAGCAATCCCATCTTCATAACGAAGAAGCCTGTGAAAGTGTTGTTTCTCTCTGTGACTGTGGTTCATAGGCGCTCGGTTTTACCTTTGGAGCAAAGTTACTCGAATTTGTTGGACT
>NW_007602992.1:0-295 GCF_000523025.1 Cynoglossus semilaevis | reverse complement strand
CTGAAACAGAACACAGCAGAATGTTTTAGTGTTGCTGTTAAAAATGGGAACAGGAAAAACATCCAAATAATAAACAGAGATTATTAGCCAATGAAAACTAGGGTTGGCACTAATATTACTGAGATATATTAGTTGAATTAACCTAATTAATATATAACCTAATCGCTGTTGTTCCGAATGCTAAGACCTGGAACAACTGCAGGAGCTCGGAAAATAAAGAATTATTGGGTAAAAACAAAAAAAGCCGAAAAATATTCACAAAAGAGACATAGAAACTTAGCATATGCTAGAAATT
>NW_007602991.1:0-295 GCF_000523025.1 Cynoglossus semilaevis | reverse complement strand
GCTGAAGTTGGATAGAACCGCCCTGGGCCAGGATAGGGTCCAGATCTGCATCCACATCTGGACCGTGTCCTTCCTGTTAGTGACCCCTGATCTACAGAACACGACACTCTTGACAAATGGAACTGAACTAAGGACATTTACACTGCTCTTGATGGAACACCGTACTGATATCGTGTGCGATCACTGTTGAGGTGTAATGTGTCCTGGACAGGTACCAGGCTTGACGATTCATTCAAATACTCTGATCCACCGACCTGAAGGTCCTCTAACGTAGTTTCATAGTTTTGCGGTTAGC
>NW_007602990.1:0-295 GCF_000523025.1 Cynoglossus semilaevis | reverse complement strand
TAAACCTGTCCTGACACGTCAGACCTCACTGCTCTATCTGACACGATTCTCAGCTGCTCAACAGAACAGGTGCAGGAGACGCCTGTTCCTGCTGTGACCACAGGGTGTCTCATTAATCTGCATTATCAATCTGGATTATCTGCATGAACGACACCGTGATCAAAGAGAAGACTTTATTAGATAACTGCCCTTCACCGTCTATGATCATCAGATACAAAGACTCACTAGAGGCTGTTAACACCACAGACCCCACCCCCACCATCACCCCCATCATCACCCCCACCCTCATCATCAC
>NW_007602989.1:0-295 GCF_000523025.1 Cynoglossus semilaevis | reverse complement strand
TTTTCGTTAGCAAACAAGCTATATGAGAAGTATCTGAAAAGTGACCGTGCTGATTCACTGTTGGCTTCAGGACCACAGCTCCTCCTGGTGTAGTGATTTTTCTCTGGGGGTGATAAATCACACTGTAATTCACCAACACTTCACGGTCCGACCTAAGATACCTCATTTGTTTGGAGCAGTTTACGGAGTTTTACTTGTAAGGTAACGATGTTTGACAGAACGGCTCAGACATGATTTGACTTCAAATGACCCTTGTGGGATGTTCAACACGTTGTGATGCAAGGGGGGGGGGGTG
>NW_007602988.1:0-295 GCF_000523025.1 Cynoglossus semilaevis | reverse complement strand
CTGAATTATCAACCTGTTGAGCCGTGATCAGAGTAAAGAGTGAATTAACACGTGTGTCAGGTTCACCTTGATTCCATCCTGCCACGGATGCTCCCGCTGCAGTCGCTCTGCTTCACTGGCCAACCTCTGAACATCAGCACAAGAGAAAAACACCGTGTCAGGAGGTGATGCCTTTACTGTCAGCAGATAAAACCAAAATCCTGGGCTTGGAAGTATTTTTTTTTTGCCTTTATTTAAATGTATTTATAACTAGGTATAGTCGGATAAAATCGGCCGACTGATATTATCAGCCCGA
>NW_007602987.1:0-295 GCF_000523025.1 Cynoglossus semilaevis | reverse complement strand
AAAAAAAAAACAGAGTCATCAGCCTTAAAAAAATGATATAGTGTCAAGGTGAAGAAAAGCAATCTAATAAAAATGAAATAGAAAATGCCACTGGGGTAAAAGAAGAAAAAAACATATTTGGTGAGGACACCACAGAGGTATTGAGAAAACAAAGTGTTTGCCAGAGAGTTCAAGGAAGAAAGAGGAAAAGGTTTGTCTGCAGTGATGACTCACCAACCCCCAAAACAGAAGACTGTCTTTAATTTCCCTCGTTTATTTTACGAGCGGCCTGATTTGTAATTTAAGAAAAAAAAAA
>NW_007602986.1:0-295 GCF_000523025.1 Cynoglossus semilaevis | reverse complement strand
TACAGTACATTGTTAAATTTGTTTATTAGCAAATTGGTTGGACCACGTCGTATATTCTGTTGGCTTGCAGTGATAGCTACTTTAATAACCTAATGGAGTGAACTAATAAATCAGAAAATTGGAACAGTTCCTATAGGAACTATAGGAATATATAATTTGCCCAAATTATTTTCGTTTGCCGCGCCCTTTTCTCAGTAATATGGTGTCCTCTATAGGGACCCGAACCCCCACTTTGGATACTACTGACACTTTAAAAGTGAGAGTAGAACTGACAGTTGGTCAAAGTGGTAGTAAG
>NW_007602985.1:0-295 GCF_000523025.1 Cynoglossus semilaevis | reverse complement strand
GTGTGTAATATATTTACCACATCACCAAGGACAGTTCATGGGAAATGGGTGCAGCCGTGCAGTTGCACAAGGGAAACAAGAATTTTTACGAAGTAGTAAAAAACAAAACACTTATCAGCTACGATGCAGCACTGTTATCGATAGACACAAAGGAAAAAATGGACAGGCTGCGGTTGCATTAGCTTAGCATAGCCTCAGAGAACACCGACGATTTTTGCTACATGGATGTAGGTTTACATTTTGATGCACAATTGTTGGAGGTCCGTAGGTCCACAAAAAAGGGGAGCTCCTTGCT
>NW_007602984.1:0-295 GCF_000523025.1 Cynoglossus semilaevis | reverse complement strand
AAGTTCACTAATCTCTCTGAAAATGAAAAAAATTCATATCAAAAATATGTTTTTTTTAAATACATTACAAAAATAATTTAATTAAACAAACAACCTTAAATGTTGGAGGAAAAGACAGGAGGACTGGAACTATTCTAGGGGATCCCACAGTCTGACAGCTACAGAGGAAGTGAAGGGCCGGGGGCTGAACTGGGGCCGGCAGGAACTGTGACTGAGTCAAGTGAAAGAGCAAGAAGAATGCTTACTTTAATCAGGTTTAGTCTGTCATACTGGAAGAAAATTAAAGAAAAAAAAA
>NW_007602983.1:0-295 GCF_000523025.1 Cynoglossus semilaevis | reverse complement strand
AACTTTTTGATGCATCGTACTGAATACTTTTTGGCAGGTTTTGAAAACTGATACTTTGTTTTTGTTTGTTTTTTAAACATTACATACCAATTTAACAACCTTAATGTGTATTTTTCTTAGAAAAAGTCATTTTCACAGGTAACTTAAATAGTTGAACTGCTACCATTAAGAGACAAAGATGTCTAGGGGTCTTGATCTCATGGAGTCACTGGTCAGCAGTCACATGACATGAATAGATCAGTTCAATTCTATTATGTGTGGAGGTGTGCGGTGGGTAGAAGTGACACATGAACTT
>NW_007602982.1:0-295 GCF_000523025.1 Cynoglossus semilaevis | reverse complement strand
ACAATAAACAACCCGGACTTTAAAGTTCTGATTCGTTAGGACCGGTACTGGTTTCCTTGACGAGTTCTGGTTCAGACAAGAACGTTCAAGGTTGGAGGTTCTGAACACGTACACTGGTGTATGTGTCACATGAGCAGCATACACTGTTAATCTGCTAATCTTAATCTTAATCTGACCCTAACGAAACTCAGTCTTGGACCTGAGATTGTGTCTCTGACTCAGTGAGGACCTGCAAAGACGTCCAGACGAGGACACACTGTCCCCACCACAGTACAAAGACCAGAAGAAGAAAAAA
>NW_007602981.1:0-295 GCF_000523025.1 Cynoglossus semilaevis | reverse complement strand
ATTTGTGAAACACTCTCGAAAACAATGACAGGCATCTGTCATTTTGTTTTGGTCAATGTTTATGAGGCCTTTACCCTATGTTTGGACTAATTATGAGAGAGAACTGGACAATGTTTTTTTTTTCTTCTCTCTAACCATTATAATCTTAGGCAAATTTTATATTCATAAATGTGAGCTGATAAAAAATAGACCCTCTTTCTGTATTTTTTGAAAGGAAATTGAACTGTACTTGAAAACAGTATTCACCTGTTCCAATAAAACATTTTAAAAGTTAAATATTTGCTCCAAATTTCCT
>NW_007602980.1:0-295 GCF_000523025.1 Cynoglossus semilaevis | reverse complement strand
AAAAAAAAAATCTGCTGGAGTCAACATATTACTAGTTACTAGTCACTACATGTAAGACAGATTCACGTTATCTGACTTTAAAATACCTTATTTTGGGATTCTAATATAATCCCTGCATCACGTTCACAGATCCACTGGTACGAAGTAGATCTGCCACTGATGACTTCTGGGATGTCAGACTATTACACTGCTTTGGATCTAGACCCTTAACAGAAACCTGTGATGCTGCTGGTTGGTGACGAAGAGTTCAATGTCTATGTAAATAAATATGAAAGGCAGTGGAAACCCTCGGAGG
>NW_007602979.1:0-295 GCF_000523025.1 Cynoglossus semilaevis | reverse complement strand
ATATTTTATTATTATATTTTATAGAAAGGATTAAGAAGAATGGGTTAGAAAGAATATACAAAATGTATGTATGTATGGTAATTATATATATGTGAATAAGTGATGTTAACAAATGTTTATATGGGTTATATTTCTTTATGTATTTACACTCAGTACAGTGTATTTTTGTATTTTCAAACCTTTTCATACGTTTAAACTTTACATTTTTTAAATTTGAACTACACTGTGAATGTGCAGTTGTTTTTCTACAACTGTTGTGTCTCACGTTGGACACCAGGGGTTGAACCACGTTCTG
>NW_007602978.1:0-295 GCF_000523025.1 Cynoglossus semilaevis | reverse complement strand
ACCTCATGACCCTGTGTCTGCTCTCCGACTCTGTATATCCGCTGTCTGATTGGTCGTCTTCTATTTTTAGCCTATCGTGGAGTGGATCTGCATCCACTTAACCTGCATCAGTGTCTGGACGCCGCTGGGATTGAACGTCGCTCTCCTGCAGGAGATGAGACTGAACCGTCTGAAACACGGGTCAACTGATGCTTCCTGTCGACGACGACGAACCAGAAGATTTTAATTTTGTTTTCGGTGTAAGGACTAATCATGGAGAGTAATTAAGGGCTGGGTTTGACAGATTCACTTGGTG
>NW_007602977.1:0-295 GCF_000523025.1 Cynoglossus semilaevis | reverse complement strand
TCCAGCTGAACTTGGACAAATGTCTCAGCATCTCTTAGTATTCAGTCCACACTGGGCACAGGATGTTGGCAGCGGCCGTCTCAGTCCTGACCTCACTGTTTTCTTTCTTTATTTCTGTGTTTGTGTGTGTCCTCCTTCCTGTAAAGACCCCAGACCTTTTGGTTGGGTTCTCTTTTTGTCCAAATGTAGGAATGTGGTGATTGTAGGAGTAAAATAAGAGAGTTCAAAATAAAGTTGGGTGAATTTTTCAATCAATAGCTGTAGCTGTGTGTCAAACATATGACCCGCGGGCCAA
>NW_007602976.1:0-295 GCF_000523025.1 Cynoglossus semilaevis | reverse complement strand
GAGTTCTGTGTTTGGTCCGTGTCTTGGCTGCTGTGACTGTTTTTATGAAGAATTTTTAAATTTAAAATGACAAAAACTGACTGAAATCTAAAATGATTAAGTTTTGTTGTGACACTGGCTGAAGGTATTGGGGGCTCAGTACCCTATGTTCCCCAGCAGGGGGGGTTCTGTCTGACTGACTGTGATCATCTGTCAGATTGGAATTTTAAATAAATTTAACCAAGGTTTGGAAACTAGGAAATTGGCCCATTTGAAATTAGTTTTCAGCACCCCCTGCAGGGGAGTCAGAGTAAAC
>NW_007602975.1:0-295 GCF_000523025.1 Cynoglossus semilaevis | reverse complement strand
GATTTTATTGTGAATTATTTTCTCCATGGCGTTTATTGACATGATCTGAAATTAAATATTTAAAAAAATGACATTCTGAGCTAAAATATTGTCTAAAGTTTGATTCTGTGAGAAGATCCTGATCCTATCTTCTCCTCACTATCTTCCTCGTTAGGCGTGATCGACATCTGACACTGTTTGATTTGCATTATCGACCTAATTACAGCAATGCACCCACTAGGTGGCATCGCTGTGGCATGTGACTGGTAAACAGTTATTCTATGTAAATTTTATGTATATGTTCTGACCACAAGAA
>NW_007602974.1:0-295 GCF_000523025.1 Cynoglossus semilaevis | reverse complement strand
TGTGTGTGTGTTTTCTGCAGACACTTTACCGCCCTGCGAATGTTGTACGGCAAACAGGTGATCATCAACCTGCTGGGGAGTAAAGAAGGCGAACACATGCTCAGCAAAGCCTTCCAGGTGAGAAGAAGCGTTTCTTTCTTCGGCTCTGAAGTGGTTCCAGGCAGAATGCTGTCCGACTGCATTTTAGACAGTAAATACTATTAGATGTTATCACGAGGCGCCACTTTTTGTACACACTCCCTGTGTAGTACTGTTCCAAATCCTTGCAGACTCGTCAGGTGTCATATATGTGTGC
>NW_007602973.1:0-295 GCF_000523025.1 Cynoglossus semilaevis | reverse complement strand
TGGGGTTGAATCATAGTTATAATCAATTAATTAAAGTTTTGATTTTATTGTGTATCTGCAGTTGTTTCTAGTGTAGATCTGACTTTGGTGAATGGACTCTCCGTCTGCTCTACTCTATGTCTACACCGTAGTACACGGGCCACACAGATTGTATTGCTGGCTCAGTAAAATCAATAACTAATTTACATTTACACACTGCTGCTATTTTTTAATGCCAAGTAACCCCTGGTTGTAGAAGAGTGTCTTCTTTTTTGCCTGCTCTTCTTCTGATGAATAAACTCAATGAATGTATTTA
>NW_007602972.1:0-295 GCF_000523025.1 Cynoglossus semilaevis | reverse complement strand
GATGTTTTGTTCTTTGTAGGAATCCATCCCGAGTCAGCGTAGACCTTGGTCGTAGACGTCGAAGTGACTGAGGCCCTCGCAGATGCTTTTGTGGTGAATGATCGATGTCACAGCCTCAGTGGAACGCGTCTCCTCTGATGGTGATTGATTTTGTATGAGGTCCTCACTCACAGTTCAGCTCGGGAGTGCCATTTGTGTCAGCGCACTGTGTCCTATAGGAACTGGAAGTTTGAGATGCCGCGGAGTGGTTCGGAGCCGTAGGCTACTTTCCTGCTTGTATCTGTAAGAAAGGAAC
>NW_007602971.1:0-295 GCF_000523025.1 Cynoglossus semilaevis | reverse complement strand
CCACCTTCTTAATTGCATCAGTATCACATTAATGTGAAATCATATACAGGTTCTGTTGATGAAGTGACAATAACTTGAGGAAACTGTCTTTTAATTCTTTCACCCAAGCTATTCGGACCTATTAACACTGTGCAGGTGGTAATTACAAAATATTTTAATAGTGTGCTCTGAAATTATAGTATACATTTCACTAATAACTAATGGAAGACAAGATGCAGTAATATGTGTCAATAAAGTAATGACCCAGAGAACATAAAAGGAAAGGAAAAAGGAAGGAAAGTGAACTAATTGTCAT
>NW_007602970.1:0-295 GCF_000523025.1 Cynoglossus semilaevis | reverse complement strand
CCCATGTGCGGTACTACAGCAAAAACAATGTGAAAAAATAATATGTGGGCAGATTGATGGAGATTTGCAGAACACATATGAACATGTTTTCTTTGGGTGGGAGATGGGGTGTTCTTCTCCCGGGCCATTAGAATTGTGGCCCCAAAGACAAGACACCAGTGACAGGGGAGGAGTGGGAGGACAGGGACTGAATCCCAGCTGTCAATGGGCCAAGCTGGTGAGCAATTTACCCATTCACTATATACATATTTATATACTTATATATAGTATGTAAATGTATGTATATATATATATA
>NW_007602969.1:0-295 GCF_000523025.1 Cynoglossus semilaevis | reverse complement strand
TTTGTGTCAGAATTATCTGCTCTCTTTCTGCAGGTTTCTGTAATTTAACTTGTTTATCAAAATAGTAGGTGGTGAAAAATCTGGTTAAAGTTGAAGGAGAGAAAGGCGTGGGGAGGGGGTTAACTTGATGAGACTTTCTAAAATGAAAAATGAGTTTTGAGAGGCATAATTTCAACGTACACATGGAGCCGATAATCGCTAGATGATGGAAGGGCGGACGCAAGGACATCCTTAGGGACACCTTAAATGTGGCACATTTCAGTTCCTAAATTCTATAAATGATCCGAGGGACTAA
>NW_007602968.1:0-295 GCF_000523025.1 Cynoglossus semilaevis | reverse complement strand
TGTATATATATACGTAATATATTTCAATTTGATCGTGTCATTTATGTATATATTGCTTATACCTGGCCTAACACTCATCCTCTCAAGTTATTTTAAGACACAAATAAATAGAGTAATATTTTCTTTCTTCTCTGTCGTCACCAGGCCATGGACAATCATTCATGGTATTAACTCCATGTCTGGTGCGTCATGATTAAGGGTGGTTCCACCGTTGTGGGAGCAAAGTCAAAAGGTAATAAAAAGGTGTTTGATGGGAAACTGGACTTCCTTCTGATTCCTGGCCATTCCTGTTGTT
>NW_007602967.1:0-295 GCF_000523025.1 Cynoglossus semilaevis | reverse complement strand
GTCAGGGGGTCAGGGGGTCAGGGGTCAAGGAGGAGGCTTAATTTGCTCATCAACTTCTGACGACCGACTCGGTTTATTTTTGGCTTTCAGCTTGGCAACAGTTGCAGCTTTTATTAGCTGCTGACCGTGAGCCTTCCTGCGACACCGCAACGCACGTCAACTCCGTGTGCGACGAGTTTCAGGAGTTTCCATTTTGTGCCGAACGCTTGTCACAACACGAGGTCAAAGGTCGTAGCTGTAGTCGCTGTTTTGACTGAAACTGTCAGAAGGAACCGACAGTCGACAGCATTTATGA
>NW_007602966.1:0-295 GCF_000523025.1 Cynoglossus semilaevis | reverse complement strand
CATCCTCAGTGGCAGGACTAACTGGACTTCTGGTGTTTCTGATCATGTGGTTTTGTGCAACTTGCTCAGTGTTCTCCTGGTCCTCCCTGTGTCTGCTCTGGACCTGGCTTTGCAGTGCTGTGGCAGCAAAGACAAGTGTGCTGAAAGTCTCCATAGTGGTCCTTGTTCCTTAACTTTGTTTGTCTCCTTGTTTAGGCCTGCCGTGCCATGCCCTCTCAGCTTCTTTGACTGTACCAGACACAACAATGTAGTCCATTTCCAGGCCTGAAGACGAATCTCCATCTGAATTTGAACG
>NW_007602965.1:0-295 GCF_000523025.1 Cynoglossus semilaevis | reverse complement strand
CCTCGTCTGTTGTGATAAAATCGCGTCTGTTTCAGTACAGTACTCTCGTGTCGTTGTTGTTCGGTCGATCTCGTTAAGACGACGTCCTTGTCCGATTTCGTCCCTTGTCCTCGTAGACGGCGAGCCTGTCCATCTTCGACCTGATCAACAACGAGACCCGACTGACGCGGTACCAGACGGAGGAGGCGCTCCCGAAGCTGAAGGTGACCCGGCAGCTGATAGAAGACATATACAGCGGTCCGGATCCGGCGCCCAGACCCAAACGCTGTCCGATAAAACCCATGAGGTCGGCGCC
>NW_007602964.1:0-295 GCF_000523025.1 Cynoglossus semilaevis | reverse complement strand
CCCAGCTCCAGTCCCAGCTCCAGTCCAAACACATTTGTGTTTAGTGATGTCACACCTTTAACCCTTTCCCTCGTGTTTCTGTGTTACCGTCAAATTCTGGACTCATGGATTACAGAAGGGAGTGGGGAGTTCGTTCACTAACGCCTCCTGGGCTGGACGTGTGATGGTGTAATTACAAAAACATCTGTGGTTTGACATCATCATCTTCTGTTCTTTGTTACAAAACGACAGCATTTTCTGTCTTTCTTTGCACAGTTGTTGCTCAGTAAAATGTAGGTTTAAACCTGCGTCAGTA
>NW_007602963.1:0-295 GCF_000523025.1 Cynoglossus semilaevis | reverse complement strand
GATTTGGCCCCCGAGCCTGAGTTTGACTCGTGTCCGCTAACCATTTGAACACCATGTATTAATTTAAATAAATTAAAATTTAAACATCTGTCTTCAGCTTGGTCAAACTCAATGTAAATCCACTGTTTTCTCACGAACAATGTGTTCTCACACCACCTGTCCATTAAACAAAATAAAAACAACAAGGTTGAACAGCCCTTAATACATGTATTCCATAACGTTTTAACACATTTCTGTAATTGATTATTATTTATACAGGTTACAAATGTTGTCCATTGCTGTGTAATAAAAAAAA
>NW_007602962.1:0-295 GCF_000523025.1 Cynoglossus semilaevis | reverse complement strand
AATAATACATTATTCCCGTGCCCACTTTCTAGACAAAGAGGTACTCTATTGTTGATATTAAATCAATTTAAGTCCATTTTTATTTCTTCAGCCCAGATTCACAAAAAAACAAAATTGCATCAGTGGTCTTTAATGTTACAATTAGAATGAAGACTATCCTTCTAAGAATCCATATAATGGGAATAAAATGGAGGAACGTTTATACAGTCAATATTATATTGAGTTTTTATCAACAAAAGATTAGATCACAACGCTGTGCAAGCTAAAGTAGAGAGAAGAAAAACTACCATTTGTC
>NW_007602961.1:0-295 GCF_000523025.1 Cynoglossus semilaevis | reverse complement strand
TTTTGTGAGTAAAACAATTGCTGTTCTACACATAAATATAAACATTACAAATTCTAATAGTATTGAATTTATATTCCCCAATTTATCACGTTAGTATTCCAAGTATGTCACTGCTCTTATCAACTATATTTTGGGATTGTTTATAGTTTTCATGGTACGGACCATATGTAAGTGACGGACCTAATTTCCGGTTTCAAAATGTAAGCCTCGTAAAAAGGACGGAAGCAGCGTTTAGCTAACCGGAAGTTCGATGTAGTTAAATTCTATCAACTGCAAAGAGTTTATTTTGATTAAG
>NW_007602960.1:0-295 GCF_000523025.1 Cynoglossus semilaevis | reverse complement strand
TACTGTACTTGACCTTTGTCCTTGTCCCTGTTTGCAAAGTATGTATGAAGGCAAAGTGACCTTAATACATTATAATGTTCTACAAAAAGGCCATATGAGTCAGATTCTAGAAAGTTCCTCAACTTGCTAAAGAACTGGTGACAAGGTTTGGGTGTTAGGCTGGGTAACAAAAGGAGCATCAACGAAACCCACTGTTTATGACAGGGGACAGAAGGTAGAATTCTGACAGAACTGGTCACGGTGCAAAACCGATCCTGTCATACCGCCTGTTCTGCTGTTCAGCATGAATCTTGAA
>NW_007602959.1:0-295 GCF_000523025.1 Cynoglossus semilaevis | reverse complement strand
AGTGTGGACACGCCGAGTCCACCTCGCGTCAAAAGAAGCTACGACGATCTTCGCATTCCAATTCGATGTTTGCATTAAGAAGTAGTTGAACAGATTTTTCTTCAGAGAGGAGAAAATGTGAGGCGACTCTCTGTGGATACTCTCCTTTGTTCAGTACACAGGACACACACATGACTGTAACCTTCATGAAGGTGAAACAACAGGTGATGTAGAGAATAATGGAACGTCTGGCCTGATCCAATATAAACCTTATTCGATCAGAATCACAACAATAACACCGTCAAAAAACATTGTT
>NW_007602958.1:0-295 GCF_000523025.1 Cynoglossus semilaevis | reverse complement strand
TTACACAACCTCAAGAAAATAGTGGGGTGGGGTGAAAAAATGATTCTGTTTGATATGCATGAATGATCATACAGTATGAGTAGAATGAAGTATTGGCCCTGTGCATCCCTAGTCACTGTTCTTTGGTATATATATTATTAATCATTTTTATTTTGATTAATGTTAGTTGATTTAATCCTATTTCTGTGTTGTGATTAATGTTTTGCAGCTGTTGAGACTCTTTTTAATGTGTGTTATCAGAAGAAACTCAGACCAGCTGTCTAGGTTTGCTCTGCTCCTCTCACTTAAACCAGGC
>NW_007602957.1:0-295 GCF_000523025.1 Cynoglossus semilaevis | reverse complement strand
TTCAGATTCTGACTGTAACTGTCCGTCCTTGTGAGCTAAAATTTTAAAAGAACAATCTATGTAATGTTAAAAAATGGCTTCTTTTTTTCCCAGTGTATGAGGTGCTATTTTGCAAGCCAATTGTGACTTCACTCATCTGGACCTACTCATTGGTCAAGGGTGCTCCTTCTGATTAGGTCATTATTATTTATTCTACAATGTCATTATCAGTGACTTAAATAACTAATAATAATAATAATAATTAATCATTTCGACTATTATTAGCGGAGCTTCGGCCCAGAGGCGATGTCTCTGT
>NW_007602956.1:0-295 GCF_000523025.1 Cynoglossus semilaevis | reverse complement strand
TAAATGAGATGAGATTGCATCAGATTAGATTACTCCAAATTAGATTAGATTAGATTAGTTCAGATTAGATGAGATTGGCTTGGATTGGATCACATTAGATTAGATTAAATCAGATTACAGTTGATAAAATTGGGTTAAACTTTATTAGTCACAAACTCAGGGTATTAAAGGAGGAGAAATGTGATAACACAAAAAAGGTATTAATTAAAATATAAAATACCAGAAACTACTATGGATGCATTTAGTTAATAGTAACATATTTACATTTTTTGCTAATATTTAGACAAAAAAAAAA
>NW_007602955.1:0-295 GCF_000523025.1 Cynoglossus semilaevis | reverse complement strand
GAGACAGACAACAAGACAAATACTTACATACGACAGGCTTTTCAGAAGAAGAATCTTGCGTCTCTTCCATACATTAAAAAAAATGGAGAATACTGGTTGATGGTTTGAGTGGTGGATCGCAGTGTAAACAGCCTCTCATCGAGGTGTTGGTCCCAATTCTCCTGCTGCTCATTTACCAGCTTTTCAAATGCGCTATAAGGAATATATTTTACTGCATT
Source organism: Cynoglossus semilaevis (assembly GCF_000523025.1). NCBI lineage: Eukaryota > Metazoa > Chordata > Actinopteri > Pleuronectiformes > Cynoglossidae > Cynoglossus > Cynoglossus semilaevis. The sequence goes on along the minus strand of NW_007602955.1, from coordinate 77 downwards.
AATAAAATAGCAATATAACAATCACAGTGAACAATATAGTTGAGGTAGTCAAGAAAAAAAACTTACCTTTTCATTTT
>NW_007602954.1:0-295 GCF_000523025.1 Cynoglossus semilaevis | reverse complement strand
TGACATCTAGTGGAAGAGTATTTAATTATTCTGCCTATCACTGTCCTATACAAATACATTATTTGTAGTAAATTAATTATGATATTCAGTCCAAGTAATTAAAATTAAATAATTTTCCAATAGTTAGAAATCAGTGAAATAGTAAGTAGTTCAGCCTGATGCTGTCTGTGTACTGTTGAGTACTTGGAGAGTCGTTATAGTACAACACAGCAGGTATTCACACCCAGAATCATTGACAGGAAGTTGTATTCACCTGGATTGAGGTGTGAATGGAGCGTTATGTGGGCCACCTGAA
>NW_007602953.1:0-295 GCF_000523025.1 Cynoglossus semilaevis | reverse complement strand
AAAAACAATTACGGATTTTAACACGCGTATTTGTCTCCCTCTAGTGGAGACTAGACGCAAATATCTGAAATCTGAAATCTAAGAATGACAAACAGATGGACCAGAGCTTCGTCAGATGAATGAGAAGTGCACCTTCACTGGGCTGATCCTGTTCTCTCTTTATCTCCGTCTCTGGAATTTGGCTCTGGATCATCACCTGCAGGAAGTCGACTCCACTCTGGTGCAACACAGAACAGTCAGCATCAACCTGTTAATGTGACTGACATGGGGTCAAACTATGATGTCATTCATCGGG
>NW_007602952.1:0-295 GCF_000523025.1 Cynoglossus semilaevis | reverse complement strand
CGTGCACGTGCACGTGCACGTGCACACCCACACAAACTGTCACCTCTTTGATACCAGCGTCACGTCTGGAGCAGTGGTGAAGTCCCACGTCCCTAAAAGACGTGGTCACACTGTGCTGCACATTTAATACCCGCACGAAAAAATGGTTGCAAAAATGACAACAGATGGTGCACACGCCATAATATCTCTCCGTACGACCTGATTAGCGGGTTTTGTCTAACCAATAAACTGGCACCGGTGGAGACTGCGACGAGCAAACAGCAGGAAGGTTTGGATCCATATGGCTCTCAGTCAG
>NW_007602951.1:0-295 GCF_000523025.1 Cynoglossus semilaevis | reverse complement strand
TTTTTGGCCACGTGAACTGAATTCATCCACCAGTACGTGATGAAGAGTTCGATGTTCTTTTCGTTTGAGAGTCAAGTCAATTAGTCAATTTTATAGATTCAATTTATCTTTAAAAAATTGAAATGTAAATAATTACATTTTATTTTTAAAAAGTATTTAAACAACCGAAGTCTGTTCGCGGATTTTCGGGGAGAATTGTGTAAAAGTTGGTTTACTTTTCTCCGGTGACTCTGTTGAAAACTAAAAAAGGACGGTATTGCAATCGTTTTTTAAGTTTTTGCAAACATAAATATAG
>NW_007602950.1:0-295 GCF_000523025.1 Cynoglossus semilaevis | reverse complement strand
CTCTCTCTCTCTCTCACAGAACAAGGCACTGTTTTGTTCCAATTAGTCCTAACAGACATAGTTCCGGCAGCCACCCAGCCGGTCCTCGGGCGGTTTAGAACCAACACACCTTGCGCTCCTCCTTCAGCGGATATATGTAGAACTGTACTGCAAATATAGACAGAGAAACGGAACGGATGTACAGAGAGAATGAGGAAAGAAGACGTGAACAGACATTCAATGTCGTGTAGATGTAAGAATAACGGTTAGAGCTAACGTCATATCGCAACACGAGGATGTGTAAATATATTTGTAC
>NW_007602949.1:0-295 GCF_000523025.1 Cynoglossus semilaevis | reverse complement strand
GTGATGGAGGGATGGGGGAGGAAAAGAAAAATCCCACTGTGTTTACGTCCATGTACTAGTCCATTAGTAGGTCAGTTTTTGGTCAGTGAACTAATGGCTGTGCCAACATTCAGGATGAGAGGCTCTTATTTATTTACAGCATTAAAACAACTAATAGTAAAACAAACCATTTTTTAAATATATTTACTTATAAAAAATAGATTTTATTTGATAACTACTTACAACAGTCAAAAGCTACACATAATAGTTTTAGTTTTCAGCAATAGAAGAGAATAGAAGATAAAAATGATTTGGA
>NW_007602948.1:0-295 GCF_000523025.1 Cynoglossus semilaevis | reverse complement strand
CCACAAATGCTGTACTCTTACATCATGCAGTCCCTACCCTCTGACCCACATACCGTAAAACCGAGCTTTGCACAGCAAGACACATGCAGCGGCAGGAGAGATATGGAGCAAGAACAAGCTCTATTTCTCCACCCACCCCTCCTTCTTTTTTGTGTCCATATCTGTGTCCATTTGCATCTGTGTCTATGGTAAAAACATGGTGTGTCTGGGAAGTCATACATGTCTGAAGCACAGAGGATCAATCTTCATTAGTTACTGGTGGGCATGAGCTCAGGCAGAGAAAAACAAGGGAGGG
>NW_007602947.1:0-295 GCF_000523025.1 Cynoglossus semilaevis | reverse complement strand
TCACCTCATTGGTTCCCTGGTTCATGAGGTAACCAGTACGTTCAGTACCGTTAGCCACTCCGAGCTAATTTGGAGCAGGTAAACGGAACTTTAAATGCAGCTGTATTCTCGGAGTAGCCCACAGTTGTCTGACTTATTAAACAGGACAGGTGTCAGTTTAAGCATCCAACCAATCTGTTATGCGACGGTATTTTGGAATCAGGTGTGAAGCACAGAACGCAGCACTAAAATCAAATGCTTCCATCAAGGCAGCGTCTCCCAAAGGTACGTACTGTACTTCATCAAGGCAAACCTC
>NW_007602946.1:0-295 GCF_000523025.1 Cynoglossus semilaevis | reverse complement strand
TTTTTTTTTTCTTCGGTAATGGTCACTTGATAGTTATGGTCGCAGTGAGGCCGAAAAGTTTGAATCCCCGATAAGTCACTACGTCAGGGTCTCAGAACAGAAGCACATTCTTCTGCAGCTGTGGACCACGTGAGCGTTACACTTTCCCTGGAACTAGCTTCCAGAGAACACATTTACAAGACGGCTGCGTAGAATTTAGTGGCCCCTAGGGGTCGTCTTAAATATTGCAGTTGAATTAATGGCAGGAAAACGTATAGAATTGATAACCAAGAACTGCACTTTTTTTTTTTCTTTT
>NW_007602945.1:0-295 GCF_000523025.1 Cynoglossus semilaevis | reverse complement strand
GATGGAGATTTTACTGTGTCTGAATTTACGACCGTCTTTAATCAATAAGAGCAGAGTTCAGTCTGAACTGATTACATTTAAATCCAATAAGTAAATTAAATATGTTAAAATATGAAGAAAATAACGTTGGTTTTTTTTAGGCGTTTAATTAAAAAGTACCAAAATAAAAGCACACGTGTCCAAAGGTGAAGTTCATTAATTGAATGAACGACTCTGGGAGTTTAAGGTGTCGATGTGAAAATATTGACACCAGTGATTTGATCGACATCGACATAAACCTCTGTTCTGATCTAAG
>NW_007602944.1:0-295 GCF_000523025.1 Cynoglossus semilaevis | reverse complement strand
GCCAATGATACGAGATGGTTCACATACGCTACACAGCCAATCAACCATTGCATATGTACCCTGCCTATGCGTGCCGTGCAGGTTAGCTAGGTAACAACAGTGCGGCGGTATCAATAGACGTAAATGCTAACTCCTTATCATGACATTCACTCACCAAGTCAAAGTAAAAAATAAATTCGGTTCTTTTAAGATGGACTGGCCGACGCAGTATGTGCAAACAGATGAATAAGTAGTAACACTGGGTAGGATTTTCTTTTTTTCGAGTAAGAAACATGCAGCAAAGCCAAAGTAGCAA
>NW_007602943.1:0-295 GCF_000523025.1 Cynoglossus semilaevis | reverse complement strand
TTTTTTTTTTTTACAACAAAGGTGCGGGAGAGAGAGACGTGACGTGGCCTCTGAGCTAATGAGACTCTGGTAGTACTAGTCGTACTAGTCAAACGTAATTACAGGAGATTACCCAAACACCTACCTGTGGTGGTACATTACTGCACTGGAGACTTTAAAGGCTGTGTTTTACGCCCTGCCCTGAGTAGTCACCAGCAGTATTGTTACTCAGGATGAGAACGATTACTCATCAATGAGAATTAATTGCATGCTTTGTGGCTAAATGTTGCTACATTCTGTGGGTTTTTTCCCCCCC
>NW_007602942.1:0-295 GCF_000523025.1 Cynoglossus semilaevis | reverse complement strand
GCAAATTAGATATCAGTGACTAAAGGCCGTTGAGTGTCTCCGGTGTTTCAAGAAGCAAGAATGAAGGGGGGGGAAAAAAAAACGAGCCTTAAAGCTGTAAAAATACGAGTCATTGGTTCATTAATTATTTAAAATTTCATTACTGGAAAGGGAGCCGAGACCCAGTCATAAACTGGTCTCTGTACTGACTGTGCAAAAACCGCAACTATCATTTTAAAAAGTTAAACGTGCAGGTTGTAAAAGTATAAATGGGTGAGTATAAAGAAATAAAAATGTTCAAGTGCATCATCAAACT
>NW_007602941.1:0-295 GCF_000523025.1 Cynoglossus semilaevis | reverse complement strand
ATGTACCAATGGAACCCAAACTGGGGGGCAGGGTCCCTGTAGGGGACATTTTCTGTTTAATTTGTCTCCTAGTTGGTGAGTTTCATTTTTCACTTTCATTCAGTGAAAATCCCATTTTGAAGTTTAAGTTTAGACGATTTAAAGTCTGACTTTGTTGACACTGGAGAAATGACAGATTGATGATGTAGGGTTTGTCCATGTGTCCGGTCCGTGAGCCAGGGATTGGCTGGTGTGAAGTAGCTCTGAACATAAGGAACCACAGTACAGTAGAAGGCTGTAAATGTTGGATGAAGTT
>NW_007602940.1:0-295 GCF_000523025.1 Cynoglossus semilaevis | reverse complement strand
CCAAAATACTAAACAGTCTGTGACGCTTTTTTTCCCATTTTCGTCTCTGTACGAACACAGAAATCTGAATTTAATTTAATAAACACATTTTGAAAGAATTGTTCTAGGTGTTTTTCTTTTCTAACTAATAGTTTTTATCTGACTAGAATGATTTTTGGCTAATCCTGAGCTGTTTGTTTCATTATGGGTTCATAAATTCTGGTTTTCCTTTTAGCTAATCTTCACTGTGACACTTTCTCAAACAGTAAACTGTTCATTAACAACATTTAGTTCACATTAAATTCATAAACTAGTG
>NW_007602939.1:0-295 GCF_000523025.1 Cynoglossus semilaevis | reverse complement strand
CTTTATTGGTATAAGGTTTTGAAATGAAGCTCGCATTGTCATCATGGCAATGTGATGCAATTGTTTCTCTTCATACTTGGAAGGAGGCAATACTTAAATTGGGACACAGTTAAACAGTGGCTGTCAATGAGCCAACTATCCAGCATTTCACCATGTCATCATCAGCCAGGGAATTTATAACACATTCAGCACAGTGAGGCTTATTCTTCTATTTTAAAAATGATTCTCCTTTTTTGTCAATCGATAGCTTCCAATTGTTTTTCCCATTTTTTTCTTTTAAATTTAAATAAAAAAA
>NW_007602938.1:0-295 GCF_000523025.1 Cynoglossus semilaevis | reverse complement strand
CAGGGGGGTCCGATGCATTGATTTCAGAAAGATAAGACACATCAGTGCATCAGTCATGACTAATCAGTCATGACAGCAGGTCCTCCCTGTGAGTGGAGACCAGAGCTGGTTGTTTCACAACCACAGCAGTTGGTTCTTGGCTCTGACCGACTGGTGTCGACGGTAAATATCTGGAGTTCTCACCAGGAGAGCGGCACAGATGGGACCGTGGATGATGTAGAGCAGGGATGTTTTGGAGCTGATCCAGCAGCTACAGTGAAGGAAGGGGGGAAGAGAGAGAGAAAAAGGGGGGGGT
>NW_007602937.1:0-295 GCF_000523025.1 Cynoglossus semilaevis | reverse complement strand
GATATTGTTGAATGCACTTTGCCATGCAATATGTTTGAACAGTTTCTTAGCGACAAAGAGATACCGCTAAAGTACTGATATTGGGAACGGAGAACAATGCAAACAAGGTGTTGTGTTATTCACTAAATCACCTACCAAGAGGAGAATAAATCATTTCTATTTGCAGCAGTTCTGTTTTATTTCAATGTTATCTTATTGAATTTTTACCTTAACTAAAAATACCCCTCCATCCTTTCCACTTCAACCACATCAATCTTTAAGCACTTAACAAACAAATCACTCTCTATGAACTAAT
>NW_007602936.1:0-295 GCF_000523025.1 Cynoglossus semilaevis | reverse complement strand
TTGTGACTTTTTAAAATATGGGTCCCCCAGAAAATGAGTTTCCGAAAAACACCTCCTCTGAGAACATGAACTCATTGACGAACCTCAGACCAGTAAAACAAAGGATCCTTCACCAGGTCCTGGAAGAACCTCAGTCTCCAGACCTTAAAAAACCCCGGTCCTGCTTAATGATGCCTTTAACAGCTGTCCGGTCTCTTGGGGGAAGGGAACGGGAGCAGCAGCAAAACTCCTGCTGCTGCTACTGTTAGAAACCGCCACCTCTGGCACAATACCGGAAGTAGAAGATTTGCCTTCA
>NW_007602935.1:0-295 GCF_000523025.1 Cynoglossus semilaevis | reverse complement strand
TTATAAAAGCAAACGACGACACTGAAGCACTTTTTGGGCTCTTTAGATTTGATTGTGTGCAGTGAGCTGAACATTTAGGATGAATGTCATTCTATTCCATTTGTTTCATTCAATTCGTACCTGAGGCGAACGCTGCTCCGCCTCCTCTCCGCCCTCGTCCTCCTCTTCCTCCACCTCCAGTGTAGGGCTTCCCTCCTCCTCCTGATCCTCTCCCCATCCCCAGTCCCATGCCGTTGTCAAACACGTAGGTTTTGTCCTTGGCGTTACGCGGCCCTGTTCCTCCTCCTCCTCCTCC
>NW_007602934.1:0-295 GCF_000523025.1 Cynoglossus semilaevis | reverse complement strand
GTAATATGTGTAGTACTATGTAGAATATGAGCCCAATGAAAACCACAGTGAGAACTCAAAAAAGCCGCTTCTTCTTCTCATTGACAGAAGGTTAAATCCAACAGGAAACAGGAAGTCATTCTGTGACAAAATAAAATCCTACCGTCCACCTTAACTCCTGTTAAAATATAACACTTATATAAACTAGACCAGACAACGACAGATTTCAGGAGCAGCAGTGACTCTGTCCAGGGTGAGAATGTGTATTTTTATCTGCAACTTTTTCTCATTAAAAAAATAAGTCGTGAACCTTCGC
>NW_007602933.1:0-295 GCF_000523025.1 Cynoglossus semilaevis | reverse complement strand
CCCAGTTAAATTAAAACATTGATTTCCTCTTGGTAAAGTCCAACAGTGGAAAACATTAGCAAAAACCTGAAATGGCGTTTTAGTGCAGCATACATTTTTTTAATGTAAAATTAACACTTTTTTTTTTCCTTGTGTCTGTACTGCCATCTGTTGGTGATGCAGGAGCTGAGAAATGCTCACAGTGAAGAAATCATGGACATCAGACGTGAGGAGGAGACAGAGAAGTCCGATGAAGATTTGGAAGAGAATCCTAGAAAGAGGCTCTGCACCCACAACAACAATGGTAGGATTGGAC
>NW_007602932.1:0-295 GCF_000523025.1 Cynoglossus semilaevis | reverse complement strand
TAAAGGAGTCAAAAATCGTCTTCCTCTGAGCGGATGTCGTTCAAAAGATATTTTGGAACGCACACAGAGCTACTTATACTGTATGTAATATGCCAGCAACGTGAAAAGTTACATGCAACCATCTTGTAGTTTAATTTAGCATTTCTAAATAAAGTCTGATCTTGTCATCGTCTGCCGGGAAATCTCGAGTATAGTTTACTCAGCACGTCAATAAAAAAACCAGGGCAGCGGTTTAAAGGTGTGAGGAGACGAGCTTATTGAGAGGAGGAGGTGCAGAGGAGAAAACAAATCTGTT
>NW_007602931.1:0-295 GCF_000523025.1 Cynoglossus semilaevis | reverse complement strand
CCCCCCCCCTTTTTGTCAGCTGGATGTGCTAATTTGGTTAGCACTGAGCTCTGTTCAGTTAGGGACCGTCCTCTGTGCTTTAATTCCTGCCGGCCGCCCCCTGCTGGCCAATTAGTGTTGAACTTTCAGCTCTGTAGTCCCTAAATGCAGTCATTTGTTACTGGGTCATGATGATGATGATTCTGGACGTTCTCCTACATTTCTGAGGGGAGAAATGCCGAAAATGTGTCTGGGCCTGGATGCCTTCCTGCTTTTGTTCCCTTTCACCAGCCTTTCTGGCTGTTTTTTTTTTTTT
>NW_007602930.1:0-295 GCF_000523025.1 Cynoglossus semilaevis | reverse complement strand
GATACTGTGGTATTTCTGGATCCATCTTTGTGACCAGGTACCCAATGCCAGTGGCAGAAATTCATCGACAAACATTTGCAACACTTTACTAATTTTTTACACCTTGATCAACAGTCAGGAAATGAACTGAAGAACCATGTTCTGTCCTTGTCCCTTGATAGATTGTTTTTTCCATGTTTTCAAGGTAGCCGCCTTGAAAACAGATAGCTTCTCCATACTCCTTTTTTCAGTTATTTTAAATTTTTGATGACAACTGTACACTGTGCAAATACATAAGATATTGTTGATGTACATA
>NW_007602929.1:0-295 GCF_000523025.1 Cynoglossus semilaevis | reverse complement strand
TTTTTTTTTGAGGGGTTCCAAACATTCTGAGCTTCCTTCACTCCTGTGACAATGGCAGTGCTGCCGGAGGCTGAGAATGGTTTTCATTGTGAATTCAGAAACTCCATTTCAATAATACCTTAAGACGCGCGGCGTGGAGGAAGTTGAACGAGCGGAAAAGATCGGAATGAAGAATTTGGAGAAAAGGCTCCGAGCGTTTGTTCGTCGTCTGTTTCTCGTCACATGGTGAAACGAGGACAGTGTTTGTCTGATCTGTATCTCTGTGTCCTTCACCAACTTAGGATTCTCCAACATT
>NW_007602928.1:0-295 GCF_000523025.1 Cynoglossus semilaevis | reverse complement strand
GAGCTGTGTCAATTTCTTATCAGCACAGGCTTGATTTGCTCACTGCAGTGACATCATGGCTCTGACAGCGGCAGAAAAAGCCCACACGGTTTATAACACCAGCATGTAAACACGTTTGTTTAAGATGTGATTGTGAATAAATGCCTGGCAATTCCAGGAGTGGGTTTGTATCGACCCTCCCCCTGACGCTGGCTCCTGGCAGACCCAAAAGCAATAACTCATATTGTCTCGGCTTCACATTGATTTGCATCTGAATCGAGGCTAATGCCGTTTGTGGAACTGAAGGCTGTGTGTG
>NW_007602927.1:0-295 GCF_000523025.1 Cynoglossus semilaevis | reverse complement strand
CACACACACACACACAGAGGAGTGAGTCAGGTGCAGATTAAACACCGTTCCACTCCAGTGATCAAGTCATAGTTTTCCAACCCTGAGCCAGAATGTCAGACTGCACATCTCCATCATAATTCTTGCAAGCCCAAACAAAACCTCCGGAGGACTTCAGGACCTGAGCCACCATGTCATCGATGAGACGGTGCTCGTACCAGATCTTCAGCTTGTCAAACTCTGGCTTGTACTGCCTGCAAGTGAACAACAGAATGAAAGAATCAACATTTAACATGACCGTCAGTAAGAACACCAT
>NW_007602926.1:0-295 GCF_000523025.1 Cynoglossus semilaevis | reverse complement strand
TGGGGGGGGTCTCTGATGAAGTTCCTCCTCGTCGGGGTAATAGACCTGTGTCCCGTGCACCTGCTGCCAGTGACGGCGCTGAGGGGGAACCCAGGGGTAAATGAGGCAGTTAGAGTCGGGCGTGGAGATCAGCGGGTGAGCCGTCACGCTCTGACCAGCTACACGGACGCGGCGCCGCCGAGCATATCACGGCGATCAGATCAGGCCTCGCTCGCCCATCTCTCTTCAATTACCCGCTCTGTAACTCCTGGGTGAGAGAGTTCTGGAGGAGAGGAGGGGAGGGAGGGAGGGGGGG
>NW_007602925.1:0-295 GCF_000523025.1 Cynoglossus semilaevis | reverse complement strand
ACCTGGACATTTAACTATCAGGATTCCTCTGGATATTTTAACACACTTTGACAATCTGGCAGAGATCATCACTGCTTTACTTTGAACAACCGTGAGGCTCAAGGTAAAAACCACGTATTCAACACTGAGCAGACATGAGAAGCTCAACCTTCAGAGTCAACGTCAGATCATCACCGAAGGATATTCACTCAGTGCATCTGCATCTATTCTGTTTCCTCCACGTTGGCTCACACACAGCTCAGAGCTGCTCAGGTGTTGGTGCTGATTATCATTAGAATGAGAGCGAATGAGAGCG
>NW_007602924.1:0-295 GCF_000523025.1 Cynoglossus semilaevis | reverse complement strand
ATTGCTTTCTTGATCACACCTTTACTAAAAACACCGGTGGAAACTAGCACTACTGTGGGTGCCCCACCCCACAGGAGTGTGTGTTACGGCCTTCGAGCAGTAAATGAGCCTGTTCTGTACTGCATGTACTGTACGTGAGGCTCACATACTGGCATGAACATAGCACTTTGTGTATGTGATGTATACCAACATTTAATCAAAGAAGATGATGGCTTCCTGTACACTTATAATGCATCTTGGTGAGTCCATACCTTTACGTAAGAGCGTCTTATTGATCCATCAACAGGAAGCAGAG
>NW_007602923.1:0-295 GCF_000523025.1 Cynoglossus semilaevis | reverse complement strand
GTGTCTGTGATCACTGTTGTGTAACTCTTCTCTGACAACCCCGCTCATTTCCAACAGTAATAACAGAGAGTCAAGTAAATGCAAGTACAGTCTAAGTCTTTCAGGACCTGCTTATGTAATGGTTTCAGCAAAAGGCCCTGCTGACAAACCTGTTGAGTCTCTTGGTGGGAGCATTTGTCTCTGCACATGCCCAGTCAATGTCAACAACCAACAGTGCATATAAACCAACCATCACTGTCATTTTCACTAATGCAGCCCATACAGAGAGAGTAGATCAGTGGTTCTCAAACTGTGG
>NW_007602922.1:0-295 GCF_000523025.1 Cynoglossus semilaevis | reverse complement strand
TTTTCCCTAGAACTAGAACAACTTCAAAAACAACTTTCTAAAATAATGAACGACACAAACCATTCTGATTAGCGCGTCACATTTTCCCACAGTTCTGTGTTGAAGACGAGCAGTGCATCGGCACCGCAGTTGTACGTGACAGCGCCTGATGCTGATGTAATTATAAGCTCATTAACTAAACTATATTAAGATGCGCTGGTTACGGTCAGACACAAAGACAAACACCGCCAGAGGTGTGGAGCTGAAAAGCCACGTCTCTCCCTACATCGCAACAAAGTGTTTGAATTTTTTTTTT
>NW_007602921.1:0-295 GCF_000523025.1 Cynoglossus semilaevis | reverse complement strand
CGGGCCATAGTTTGCTCATGCCTGGTCCGGGCTAATTCCACCCATGCCTGAAAACTGCTGCTGTAGGCTAGATCTCAGGTTGAAGATAAATATGAAGACAGCCCCTGAAGGCTACTTCATTAAATGAATTTAGAAAGTCTTTTGATATGTTGAAATTCAAACGTGCGCTCTAAATTCCATAGGGAGGTTTTCTAGGACCAGGTGATTCAGGAGGAGAACGATCAGTCGGTGGTGAACGCCTTATTTTGTCATATTTCTGACCGATCGAACCTTCTGTAAGACAAGTCACCGTGTC
>NW_007602920.1:0-295 GCF_000523025.1 Cynoglossus semilaevis | reverse complement strand
ACTAGCATGGCGCTACATCACTGCTAAAACACATTATAATTAGGTTGCTAGGTTCTAGCACACCACTTGGACACAGCAAATATGGGAAACGCTCTATGAGCTAAAAGTGCTTTACGACATGCATTTACTGAATTGACGAATTGTCCGTAACCCCCTCATCAGCGCCCTCTACAGGCCAGGAGGTGAAGACTATATTCTCACTGCTGAAATATCACAAAATACCAAAATAGAATGGGAATTGATATGACACCTCCCTCCTCTTGTGCAGCTTGAACAGTCGGCCAAATGTATTGGC
>NW_007602919.1:0-296 GCF_000523025.1 Cynoglossus semilaevis | reverse complement strand
GGTCCTGGTCCTGGTCCATAACTGTTCACCTCTGTGTCCCTGCAGGGGCGGGGCCTTCGATGGCACCACGGTGGGGATGGCGTCCCAGGGTTCAATGTGCTCCAAAGACCGGTCGGGTGGAGTCAATGTGGTGAGGGTCACATGATCATCCTGATCTCAAGCTACCTTCACACAAACTGTAACCAGTCCAAACCAGACACAAACCCAAACCCACTTCACACTGATCCAGGACCAGCCCACAGAAATGTTCCTCAGATACAAACACGGTCCATATGTTTAGAACCCTTTAATATCAC
>NW_007602918.1:0-296 GCF_000523025.1 Cynoglossus semilaevis | reverse complement strand
CCCAGTCTTTGGGAAACACTGTCTTATAGCACTGTCCTGTTCATAACTGAAGCCTCAAGCTGCCAACGCTGGAAGCCGGTCCATCTGAGGTTTTTCTGCACTGTGTCTTTGGACCATAGTTCTGGCTGCTGTTGTCTGTGTGAGCTCTGTTTCAGCTCACTGTACAGCAGTCGACTGAATATTCGGCTGACCTCCATGTGGATGACATGACCTGTCCAGCCCATTTTGGCGTGCATTAACATGGATTTATGCTTGTTGACTCTACGTTCTGTCTAGGGCTTATTGGTTTGTAAAAA
>NW_007602917.1:0-296 GCF_000523025.1 Cynoglossus semilaevis | reverse complement strand
AAAAAAAAAAGGATAAAATGAATACAAGAGCAGATTGTGCTTGGTCTGCAGCCTTCAGCTGACCTACAGGATATCAGTAATCGCAACATCCTCAAGTGCAGCCTGATCCCAAACCACTGTTTAATTTTTGAGCAGTGAGACTCTGAAAATGAAAACCACAACCCTGTGTTTTTCCCGTCAGTGGTTTGAAGAAAGAAATCTCAGCAGGATTTTTTAAAATCCAAGTTGAATAAATCTCAGTGATATACAATCCTGAACTCAGTGATACTTGATGGACTACTGTACACCTTTGAGGA
>NW_007602916.1:0-296 GCF_000523025.1 Cynoglossus semilaevis | reverse complement strand
CCAATCACATTCAGCCTGGGTTTGTCTCCAGGTCCCTGACGTCGTCCACTCCAGGACCCCGTCCGTCCACAGCGAGGGTCACATCCAGGTGTGTCCGTCAGAGGAGAACGCCATGAACATCAGAAGAATCACCACAGTCTGAAGACGTGGACGAAAGAAAATCTCCAAATATTTGAACAGAAGGGGTCAAAGGTCGACGACTGTTTCATTTATATAAATATATATGGAAATATTGCAGACGGTTTCATGTTCATTTTTATATATTTTTCTTGATCGTCACGTCCTGTTGTCGTTGA
>NW_007602915.1:0-296 GCF_000523025.1 Cynoglossus semilaevis | reverse complement strand
AACTGTTTTTCTGACCTCGTCCACTGGTCCAGTCCTGATGTCCAGTGAGTGACAGGTGGACTAACGTCTGCCGACACTGGAGAATCAGAGTGAGATGAACAGAGAGCAGCAGCCGTGGGAGAAACGTCTGCCTGACACGTCACAGAACATCACGCAGACATGTTCTCATCCCAACATCTACATGTGGGACTGCAGGGACGAGGACGGAGCTGAGGAAGACGAGGAGGAGGAAGAACAGCACAGTGGGATGTGTCCAAATCTGGTGATGTTTTCAGATAAATACATTTCAGAATCTT
>NW_007602914.1:0-296 GCF_000523025.1 Cynoglossus semilaevis | reverse complement strand
AAACCCAGCCAAAGGATGAAAAACGTGTCACTTATGGTCTTATAATCGGGAAAATACGGTATTTATTTCCCATGGTTCGAGCGCTTTCACAGTATAATCTGAACAAATCATTACACTGTGATGTATTTGCAGCGGTTCTTTGACTCATATTTTTCTCTTCCAGGGACACCCAGGGAGAGAGGGCCCTACGGGAGAGAAAGGAGTCCAAGTGGGTAACTGACAGCCTCATGCTGCTCTGTGTCATTGTGAAACAATTTAATTGAAACTTAGAGTAGTTTTTTTTTTTTTTTTTTTTT
>NW_007602913.1:0-296 GCF_000523025.1 Cynoglossus semilaevis | reverse complement strand
CCAAACTGGTTACATTACTTCAAAGAAGGTTAAATTTCCATATATCCAGTAGTTGTTTTGAACTACATCACACACTGACGGCCGCCCTCAAGCAGTGTATTTGCAACAGACGCAGTAATTTGTTATGTTTGTCGGTAACTTTTCAGTGTCATTTTGGAATAAATAAGGAATAAATTGACTGCACTGTTTGAAAATGTGTGCATTAAAATGAGACGAATTTAGACACAAACATTTCAACAAAATGTCACCAAATATCCAACTGTTATTACTACAAACAAGAAAACAGAAGAACATGA
>NW_007602912.1:0-296 GCF_000523025.1 Cynoglossus semilaevis | reverse complement strand
AAACAATATTACATTGTGTTTCCATTTCCCAGGACACGGAGGGAAAACTGCAGTCGTAATATTCTTTCCCCTTGAAAAAAAGAGTTAATATGTGGATGAAAAGCTCCTTATGCTCAGAGCGGAGATTAGAGCAGAGCTTCATGCAGGAATTCAGTTTGTAAGGTTAATTGATTCATGTTGAAGTAGCAGCAGGTCCAACAAATACCCAACAAATACCTGCAGATCCAACAAATACAACTGGACTCTGAACCTGGAGCAGCAGATAAGATTTTTCCCAAGTCTCCACTAGACAATAA
>NW_007602911.1:0-296 GCF_000523025.1 Cynoglossus semilaevis | reverse complement strand
TTAAACCACCGTACACAAACAAACACAACCCCGCATGTCGCCGACAAAATCCATTTAAATAACATATCCGACAGTGTTGCACCCACCGTTACCGCTTCACCATTTTACCCATAGCAGAATCTTAACTCACATGCTCACGGTCGCACCGCTGCACTTCCTGGTCCGTCAGCATAAAGTGTCCCAGTAGGAGCACGAGCCCTGGCATAGCGCTACTTTAATTTTCCATCTTGGGACGGGGTAAAACTTGCGTTTGGTGTAGGGCAGCGGTGTCAAGCTCAAGTTTACAGTGGGCCAAA
>NW_007602910.1:0-296 GCF_000523025.1 Cynoglossus semilaevis | reverse complement strand
AGTGTTTTGACGTTGCTTCGACGATGGCCGGGACCAAACCAAATGGAGAGACTGTGATGCTGAAAATCTATTTCTGCAGAGACTCGGTCTCTTTTTCTGATCAATACGTGGAGTCACTGACAGGGAGTGGAGTTGACCGAGTCACCTACAAGATGAAGTGTCTGGTGTCAGCCCGTAGCTCAGCTGAGAATAGGCCGTATATAAGAAACAGACACAGTCATGTCGCTGCAGACTCCGGTGACTGGTGTCATTTATTCAGTCATTCAGTGGTTTTCTATTGCCCTGTCCGTCTCAGG
>NW_007602909.1:0-296 GCF_000523025.1 Cynoglossus semilaevis | reverse complement strand
AAAAAAAAAAAAAAAAACGCTATTACCAGCAAAGTAACACAAATGTTATGCATAGAAGAAAGAGGCTAAAAAAAAAATAATGTACCTGCATTATTTTATATTGATATTTATATTTAATAAATTTATTAAAAAATATATATATAATTTATAAATTATATATATATTTTTTAATAAATTTATTAAATATAAATATCAATATAAAATAATGCAGGTACATTATTTTTTTTTTAGCCTCTTTCTTCTATGCATAACATTTGTGTTACTTTGCTGGTAATAGCGTTTTTTTTTTTTTTTTT
>NW_007602908.1:0-296 GCF_000523025.1 Cynoglossus semilaevis | reverse complement strand
AAAAAAAATACAGTTGCAATAAATGCTGAGCAGAAAGGATACGTGAGTCTCATCCAGGTGGTGAGTCGAGCCAGGAAGAGACTCGAGATCTGTGCAAACTCACACTCCAGTTGATAGAAAGTTTTCTCTGAGCTTTGTGTAAGGAATGTTTTCAAAATGCGGCTGCGGACCGTGTTGTCTCCTCTGTCCCATTCCCGGAGAAAAGCCAGGACTCTGCCCACATCTGCTGCTTCTTCCTGACTTGACATAACTTTTGTTTCTTTAAGGTTAAGCTACTTTTGTGGTAGTTCTTTTTT
>NW_007602907.1:0-296 GCF_000523025.1 Cynoglossus semilaevis | reverse complement strand
CCCCCAAAAAAGTTTGGGAAACACTGGCCTCGATGAACACAGACAAATATTTGCAGTTAATAAATATTAGTATTCAGACCAATTAATTTGAATAATTTTCAATGGTACCACCAATGTACTCCATGTAAACCATGTAAACCATGTAAACAGTATAAGTGGCTGCAGAGCTTTTTTCATAACTAGGTGGCGCCACCTAGTGACTGCAGAAGCCACCAAAAAAGTCTACATTTAAAGGAAAATATCACAATTCCCACCTTTAAAATAATAATTATATTAATGTTAAGTATGTAGTAATT
>NW_007602906.1:0-296 GCF_000523025.1 Cynoglossus semilaevis | reverse complement strand
AACGAAACATCATTTATTCTATTCCTAAAGTGAGAGTTATGTAGCAATAAAATCCACATCAAGGACTGACGTGGGGCGGAGGAATGTAAAATATGTCTGAGGGACAGAGTGAAGCGCCAGTTATTTTAGTCCTTACTAGAAGTAGGTTCTGTATCAACTCCCAGACAAGTTGTTATTTCATTAAATGGCGTCCAGACGTCGACGGTAGGTCACTGTTCCAGTTACGGTCAACAGGACGGCGACGTTTTATAAACAGATGAGTGAAGAAATCAGACAAAAATGTGTGATATATATAT
>NW_007602905.1:0-296 GCF_000523025.1 Cynoglossus semilaevis | reverse complement strand
CTTTTGTTTTAACTGGTTTCCTCATGTATTACAAATCAAACTTAACATGAACGTTGCTCTTAATAAAATACAGAAGTGTGACTGCTTTGTGTTGTTGTCAACCAATCACAAATCAGATATCTCAGAATGTACATCACCTTTTACTGTTAAAAACAAAGTTTATTTCCTCTCCTTTCAGCACAACAGAAGCTTTGGCTGATTTATAAAAAAACCTTTGTTAGAGCAACCAATCTGACTTATATCAGGATTACCCACGTGTATAAATCAACATTAATCACAGACTGGTCAATCTTAGA
>NW_007602904.1:0-296 GCF_000523025.1 Cynoglossus semilaevis | reverse complement strand
TTTCTTGTTTTCCTAACAAATATATTTTATATTTCCATCTTATATGTTCATATATGTTCAACCTTAAGAAAATAAAATAAAAGTTAACCAACTTAACTGACCAATATCCTAGTATTATTGAAAGTACTGTAGTACTAGGCCGTCTCTAAATATTTTAAATTACTCCAATACAAAAAACACTCTACAACCCAAAGACAAAATCAGGTCCAAATATATTTATAAATACATGTCGAGACATGTTGTCTTCGTCGACCAGGCTCCAGAACTGGACGTCACTGATTTACCCCACATTTACT
>NW_007602903.1:0-296 GCF_000523025.1 Cynoglossus semilaevis | reverse complement strand
AACGCAGGATATCCTTCCCCAGACAACTCGGTGAATCAAAGCAGTGACTAAACATCTAGAACAGAGTGTTACGCGGTGCGTGGTATGACTCAACACAATCGTCTCTGAAATTGTTGTAGCCTCCAAATGTTTGGTGGGTTACCGTATTACTCACACCGTGTCAGTCGTAGTAGCATGGCTGTTTCCCGCCAAACTGGTCTACTTGGAAAGCAGCGTAGTGCTAAATAACTCCTGCAGATAGGTGAGTGGATACATTCAGCTGAGGAACATATTTCACTGGGAGTTTCCACAGCTTT
>NW_007602902.1:0-296 GCF_000523025.1 Cynoglossus semilaevis | reverse complement strand
ATGTGGCCGATGAATTCAAGTTCTTACCTTCCGTCCCAACTGAATGACATCATCTTAGTATGTTTAATTCTATTTTATTTCTGTTCAAAGAGACGTCATAAATGTTAACCTGTAAATCTGTAAAATTGAAAAATCGTGTTTCTTATCATTTGTTGCCATTTGTAAGGGGCATTTTGAATTCAAGTGTATAGTGTGTATAGTCTGAAAAATATGGTAATATGTTGCCAAATGTCTGGAAATCTACATCTGATGATCAGGCTTACCAATACCAACATTAACAAACAGGAAATTATAAT
>NW_007602901.1:0-296 GCF_000523025.1 Cynoglossus semilaevis | reverse complement strand
AATGATCCTCAACATTCAATACGTACTTGAACATTTCTTTATGATTATTACTTAAAGTAAAGCAGCCATTAAGACGACCATCAAAGAGCACTTTGTTGTTTTTTTGTATTCTTTTCATATTAGGTGGATCCCCGACATTTTGGTTTTCTGATGGTCAAACAAAATACCTCAGTGTATGTAACTATTGTTCTCTTTCAGCAGCTAATGTATTTACAAGCCTGGCTGCACTCCAACAAGCCCAGACCAATGTTCACTTCCTCTGTGCCATGGCAGAAGACAGAGGAAAACAAAGACGA
>NW_007602900.1:0-296 GCF_000523025.1 Cynoglossus semilaevis | reverse complement strand
CAAATTCTAGTCCCATCTAGAGTAAAATAGAAGATAAAGCATGGCGGTGGTGTGTAGATGGTTCATAGGAGAGGAGTGTGTCTGTGTGTATGACCACGGCCTGCTCCGTACACACACCTGAACTCCACAAAAACGTATTCTGAAGATAATAAATAATGAGATAATGTGTACTATTCCTTTAAATTTCGAGGGTTAGAGGATATTTTTTGACCTTTAGGACGTTGGGGAAAAATGTTTTTCAGCTTTGAAAATTAAAGGGCGACACCGGTTACCAAGAAGTTTTACATGTCAGAGGT
>NW_007602899.1:0-296 GCF_000523025.1 Cynoglossus semilaevis | reverse complement strand
ACTGTTGTACCAGACTTTGACATGTTTAAGATCTTGCAGGCCTGTCTTTGAGCCACTAATAAAATCTTTATGTAGATTGCACTCATAATAATGGCTGGGATACAAAATCCGAACAAAGTTCCAAGTAATAAAGATTTCAGCATTTTATTCTGAAATAAAACACACATGGTGCTAGATTGCCCTATGTCTGGGGACTGAAATGTTAGCGTGCCTCCAATTGCGGTGGCAACAGTCCAAGATGCCAAGATCATTATCCCAATAACACGGCCAGTTATTTCATTCCTGTATCTCAGAGG
>NW_007602898.1:0-296 GCF_000523025.1 Cynoglossus semilaevis | reverse complement strand
ATAGAGAAATGATCAAATATTACAATAACTGTAAACAGAGTAGATCTTATAAATGCTAGTCAGCTTTAGCCAAATCATGAAAAAGTAAACTGTTAGCTGAAAGGTAAAGAAGAAAAAGAGGTAAAAAGTTCAAAAGTAACACAAATAACACATTTACTTTAATATAATAACAAACAAACTCTTAAACTGAGACGACTGTGGTTAACCACAGATGACTGCATATATAACTGACATGTACAGATGCAAAAGAAGTTAGCAAAAATCAACATAACTAAATCAGGGATGGCTAAAAGTTA
>NW_007602897.1:0-296 GCF_000523025.1 Cynoglossus semilaevis | reverse complement strand
CAACCAGGGGTCAATGTTGTACTAATGAATGTTGCCATGGAAACCAAAGTCAAAGCCCAGTGCACAACTGAGGCGCTGGTCTGTAGGGATCACTGCTGTAAAGACAGAGGCTCCAAGACGCCGCATCAAGTCACGAGAGCAGTCACTGGCTACGTTATGTACGAGGGTGAAACTACATCAGAGACGGACGGCAAACACCCGTCAGAGGGGAGACACTCCAGGTTGAAACTGTCTCCAATTTCTCCCTGTTTTAATCTGTTTATATGAATAACCAACATTCTAATAGTGAGCCATGA
>NW_007602896.1:0-296 GCF_000523025.1 Cynoglossus semilaevis | reverse complement strand
CCTGCCACTCCAGCTCCACCTCGTTACGCTGTCGGCTGTTGTACATTGCTTTGATAACGGTCACATTAGGTGGCATGGGGTGCCCTGATGAAGAGAAATATTGGAACAGGAAATAAGGAGTGAGTTCAGACAGTGAAGTGAACAAATGGTGGGTAAAGCGGAGGGTCAAGAAAGAGTTGGAGGGCTGTGAGAAACTTTTATCAACTTAGTACTGTGTGGAAAGGATCTACAGCAGGTTAGGGTGATAGAGGGTAAAAACTGAAATGTAGCAATTTACACAGTTAATTCAAAATCCT
>NW_007602895.1:0-296 GCF_000523025.1 Cynoglossus semilaevis | reverse complement strand
CTACATAAACATGTCTATAATCTATTTCAAAGCGAAGAGTATTTGTGTAAACAAGACTTAAAATTTCACAAATATTCCCCTGGGTTGTTGCACCTTTCACCATCATTAGTCAACTTTTTATGTTTAATTTTATTTCCTGCAGATCGTCAAAATGACACGTTGAAGAAGAACTTCAAATTGGAGTTCCTCAGTAACAGTACTTTATTACAAATGTACTCTTTTTTTTATTGGTTAATCTCAACTTAGCTCAGCCTAGCAATAACTCCTGAAGTTTACCTTCCTCACTGATCTGGAGC
>NW_007602894.1:0-296 GCF_000523025.1 Cynoglossus semilaevis | reverse complement strand
TCACTAAATTTGTCGTGTTTTTTTTTTCCATTTATGTGATCTCTACTAATTACCTATTGAGTGTTTTTTTTTACCTATCCACACAGTAAACTTGACAGTGAGGTTGACTGATAGTGAATGGTGTTTGCAGCTGCAGCGTTGATATTTTTCGGAGCGTCTGAGTGACAGCTGAAGATCAGCCATGTTGGGTTTATCATTTAGATAAGAAATGCCTGTCGGCTTCAGCTCAGTCCTGCTGTACAAACAGCAGTTTTATCTGGGACACTTCCTTCAATGCCTTTCCAACAGAAGCGTGA
>NW_007602893.1:0-296 GCF_000523025.1 Cynoglossus semilaevis | reverse complement strand
ACTTAAAAAACGTTTTGATTTATTACCTGTCGACTCTGAATTTCAATCATTTCGTCCAAGTTGTTGCCATTTCTGTTTGATAAAACTCACAAATAGAATCACATATAACACATTCTTCCCAGTGTCAGAGCTCCAGTCTGAACGCTGCCGTCCTTGAGAACCAGCCTCCTGGGACATTTGTTCTTCAGGTCCAGGCCGAAGATGCCGACATGGGGGTCAACGGAGAGGTCAAGTACGGCATCATGGCGAGAGACGGGGTGTCTTCTAGCTTTGACATCGATCCTGACTCCGGTAAC
>NW_007602892.1:0-296 GCF_000523025.1 Cynoglossus semilaevis | reverse complement strand
AAAAACAAAAACAAAAAAACATTCATCCTTTTGACTTTGCCTCACAGATGCACCTAAAGGATAAATATTCTCTGAGGAACGCTGAGAGTTGATACAATTTTTCCTGCTAACTATTCTCGGATGTCCTTCGTTGTTGTGCGGCCTTTTGTTAGCGTCTCCTCGCGCTCTGGACGTCATCGCAGATCCATTAGCAAACAAGCTAAACACGGCTAATTGAGCCGACGTGTATCATAGAAATCAGTTGTCGTTTTGGCGTCTGCCATGAGAACCAGGTGGTTATTGGTTTATATTAACGT
>NW_007602891.1:0-296 GCF_000523025.1 Cynoglossus semilaevis | reverse complement strand
TTATTATTAACAATAATAATATTAATATTAATTGTTACATTCTATTACTGTTATTATTATTATAAACTTATTGGTTAAATTTATGAAGAATATATAGATAAATTTACTGATACTCATACTAATGTTAAAAGTAATACTAATGCTAATGCTAATAGCAACACTACCATTTTTAATAATAGAGTGGACCGACATAAACATTTGGCTAAAATGCTTTAATTGTTTGTGACAAAATTCTTATTTTTAAATCTATGCAATTTGTTTTCAGTGAGTAACATTTTCTCACGAGGCCTGCTACT
>NW_007602890.1:0-296 GCF_000523025.1 Cynoglossus semilaevis | reverse complement strand
ATTAAGTGTCAAAGGAAAAAAAAAAGGTGGGGGAGAGGAGACGAGCATCTCCCTAGAAGATGAGAGACAGGAGGGGGCGCACACACACACACACACACACACACACACACACACACACACTAAAAAGGTACAAACAAAGGATGTTTGTTATCGTGACGCTGACGTTCTCCGTGTTCTGTTTTGTTTGACAGAATCAGAGCAGACGCTCCGTTCTCCGACCGGCCCTCGTTACTTCGCTTTTAATTTATGTTTGGCTGCGACGGAGCCCGACTCCAGTGTTATATGAGCGGCCGCTG
>NW_007602889.1:0-296 GCF_000523025.1 Cynoglossus semilaevis | reverse complement strand
AGTCAACGCAGCTGCACTGGAGAAGACGCTGCACGTGTTATATTTCCTTAGCCTCCAGGACGACGGCGCCGTGGAATTTAATAGTTCTTCAAATGTCAGGTGAAGTGACAGGTGGACAAATTATAGACTGACAGCCTGTCTGTGGATCTCACTCTGTCATCCGGGAGGAAACACTGCACAAAGAAGCGACTACACGGGAAGAGTTTGTACCTGCAGCTCTCCGTTGTCACCAGCAGAGGGCGACAGAACCACTATGGACTGAGGCGTTCGAACGTCAAACTGGCCTGAAGAAAAGG
>NW_007602888.1:0-296 GCF_000523025.1 Cynoglossus semilaevis | reverse complement strand
AAAAAGAATGTGTCAGCACGAGCTCGTCACTGTGTAAATGCCAGTGTTTTGTGCATGGGTGTACCGAACACCATTATGGACCAATCAAAAACAATTACTGGTAATGGTTAGCGGTACTGCTACGTGTGTTATACACGTGCGTTCTGGTTATTTGTGTATGATTGAACATGCTGAAATCACTTTAAATTTGTATTTTGTAAAACAATGCTAATTTGTAGCGTGCCTTTAGTGCGGCATCACAGTAGATACTGTCGTATCTAAGTTCACGGCAGGAGATATGTGATGGGACCTTAAAA
>NW_007602887.1:0-296 GCF_000523025.1 Cynoglossus semilaevis | reverse complement strand
CCGGTTGGCTCATGTTGCCATGCATCCTGGACAGCCAGTCACACTGACCGTTTATGGCGCCCTGGCCGCTGGAGCCCGACACGGGCAGATGAGTGAGGCGGGGAGGAAGCGGGTCGAACTGCATCCGCGCCAATTCCTGCTTGTTGGGCATAACCATGTGGTTTACAGGGAGATGTGGGTCGGACATTCCCTGCAGATGGTTCAAGGATACGGAGGGTGACTGCTGGAAAGGTGAGGTCATCATAGGGGGCGAGGCCACATCGGAGACATATCCGTGCGGAGACTCCAAAGAGTCG
>NW_007602886.1:0-296 GCF_000523025.1 Cynoglossus semilaevis | reverse complement strand
CCGTTCCGGTTCCTAAAATCAGTCCTGTGAAGACCTCAGAACCCTCATTGAACCTGCTAGGCCTTGGTAAGTAGACTCAAATGGATAAGTCTTAAAGTCTGAATA
The DNA here is from genome assembly GCF_000523025.1 of Cynoglossus semilaevis. Lineage (NCBI taxonomy): Eukaryota > Metazoa > Chordata > Actinopteri > Pleuronectiformes > Cynoglossidae > Cynoglossus > Cynoglossus semilaevis. The sequence continues at coordinate 191 of NW_007602886.1, read as the reverse complement.
ACTCATGTTTGAAGAGTTGACTGATGGTTACCAAATATTAGCCAGTAGTTCACTGCCATATATTTTGAATAGCGTGTCGTTTCCTTGTAATCTGCCAAAATCTTAAACACTAAAAGCAAAAACAGAAATCTGATGTGACGCACAATATACAGTACTATAGATTTTACCCAATCAGGCCAGATGGTGGCAGA
>NW_007602885.1:0-296 GCF_000523025.1 Cynoglossus semilaevis | reverse complement strand
TGCTGGTGGCACTGAAGCAAATCCCAGGTATCTAGCGATGAGGACCGGATACGCCTTGTAGGGTTCTCTAGTCCGTCACTTACATTTGTACGTATGATCAATTTGGGCTTTCCAGTCAACCTAGTCCCTAACTGAGCATGGTTTTGGGAAGTGGGAAGAAGCCAGAGTACCAAGTGAGAACTCAATGGTGGTGGCTTGGTGGTTAAGGAAGAAGAAGTCCTGAAGGTTTCAGATTCCAGTCCACAAGCCACCAAGTTACCCATGAGATTCTCTGAGCATGGCACCATCCCCACACA
>NW_007602884.1:0-296 GCF_000523025.1 Cynoglossus semilaevis | reverse complement strand
AAAAAGTTTTTTTTTAAATTATATTTATTTTTACTTACCATTATGTTTGTCTTTCAGAATATATGTTGTAACATCTTATGCCTCTAAAAGGTGTCTGCTATTGATTAACGGGGTTAGCTGAAGCCTGTCTGACATTTGGGTGAAAGGTGTGGCACACTGTTAGACTGTAGACTACCAGTCCATCACCATGCCAACCGAGACAAGAATCCCTTTACACGGCATGTGACACTATATAGTGTTCAATTAACCTCATCACCCACTCTCTGGTGTGAAGTTGAAATAACGATACATTTAAA
>NW_007602883.1:0-296 GCF_000523025.1 Cynoglossus semilaevis | reverse complement strand
TAAAAAAAACAGAATACGAAGAAATATATTTACCGTATATACAACACACTGAACAGCAATTTAAAATGTGTATCAGCACCACCTACAGGGGAGAAAGAAGAACTACAAGGCCCTTTTATTTTCCAAACTCAAAAACACACTAAAAACAATACTTTATATTTGAGCCTTTATACGAGTGAATATGTGTCTCTTTCTCAAAACAAATAATTATTTCCTTTTGAAACAGATTCATTTTTAATAGATCAGACTGTCACAGAAATAGTCAGAAGTAGTTTTTCTCTGCTCTCTCTGCTCTG
>NW_007602882.1:0-296 GCF_000523025.1 Cynoglossus semilaevis | reverse complement strand
TGGTCCAAGACTTACAAGCCGTAAATAATGCTGTAATTCAAAGAGCCCCGTGTGTCCCAGACCCGTATACGCTGTTAAATTCCTTAAGACCTGACGCCAAATATTTTACAGTGGTAGATATTAGTAACGCATTCTTCTCAGTCCCAGTGGCGAAAGAAAGTCAATTCTGGTTCGCATTCACGTTTGAAGGACAAAGATATACCTACACAAGGCTACCCCAAGGGTACTGTGAAAGCCCTACAATTTATTCTCAAATAATGACTGCAAGTATGGCAAAATACCAACCCCCAGGGGGG
>NW_007602881.1:0-296 GCF_000523025.1 Cynoglossus semilaevis | reverse complement strand
AGAGACAAAGTCCAATCAGTGTTGAAATTGTCATATAAACAAGAGAAATAAATGAACAGCCAATCAGAGCTACATTTGTTTCCCAGAAGGCGGGACATCTAAACAGACATCCAATCAAAGCACAGATGTTTCCAGTGGTGGAATAAACAGAAGAAGGTATGAGGAGAGGAGCAGGGAAGATTTGGTCGATTTGTGACACATTATGAACAAAACATTAAAAATAAATTACACACTGACTCTAATTTAAATGTAGTCAAATAAAATACTTTTAGTCAGTTGTCAAACCCAAAGCTAAA
>NW_007602880.1:0-296 GCF_000523025.1 Cynoglossus semilaevis | reverse complement strand
TTTAAAATTTAAAATTGCAAGGTTTTGCGGGTGCAGATCACAGCAGAGTTACACACCTGTCATGGAGTCCACTGTGTCTTCACCTGAAAACACAATGAAACAATCAAGAACTGAAGCACATTCCATCTCAGAGAGCACGATTTTGAAACATGTCTGTAGTACACTGTTCAAGTTCCAGGTCTACCGAGTGATTCTCTACCTAGGGTCTCTGGCGGTGTGCACCACATCTCCAACATCTCAGTGTCATCGACTGACTCCTCATGTTCTTGGAACTTTTCAAAAGTTCTACAACAGAA
>NW_007602879.1:0-296 GCF_000523025.1 Cynoglossus semilaevis | reverse complement strand
AAGAACACCAACTCTTTCCAACCACATCCCTTTTATTGTTCCTGAAAATTTTTAAAGAAGTTGGCCTCTTACAGGAACACTCACAGATTGCTGACTTTAGTGACTCTGAGCTTTATCAACCAGGAGCAGGATAGAAAAAATGAACCAAACTCAGACTAGTTTCTATGACAATGTATTAGGGCCACATTGGAAATAAAAAATGAATGAAATTAGGGGTAAAAAAAATCATCATTTTATGAGGATGTTTCAGGTTCGAGTCAACCAGCGCTTAGCTGCCCACTGTTCACTTTGGTGAT
>NW_007602878.1:0-296 GCF_000523025.1 Cynoglossus semilaevis | reverse complement strand
GATCGTTTGATGGACAAAATTAGCTCGATGCTAATGACCTGTTATTCCAGTCATCAATAATAAATGACTCTGTTTCCTCTTTGTATCATGAAACAGAAGAGTGGGTTTAGATCCAACGAATGGAGACGTTCGTGGGTTGTTCTTTTGTTTTTTTGTTTTGTTTCATGTGATCATCTGGCCCTTAGTTAGATTCAAGTGAAGCAGCTGTTTGTGGTTTTAAACACTTTGATTTTATACTGCACTCTGATGTTAACCTCTAGAGGTCACTCAGGCGCCAACGACCAAAGAAAAAAAAA
>NW_007602877.1:0-296 GCF_000523025.1 Cynoglossus semilaevis | reverse complement strand
ATGGTTATTCACCCACACTTCAGTAGTCCACACCCGTGTCAAAAGGTTGCAAATATACTTATCAGCAGAAGCTGGTGAATTTTAGGAGGGTTAGCAGATTTAGCTGACTTGGTTGGACGCTGTGACCTTCCGCCAGATTACTCCTGTTTGACTTCTCCCTTCAGCTTCCTCTTGACTCTCGAGTAAGGACTGAGTGCGTCGTCCATGATAAAGTCATACAGCACCTTCACCCACGATGTGTACTGAGGCAGGTCGTTGTAATACTCTGCTGCAATTTTCTTCACCTGAAAAAAAAA
>NW_007602876.1:0-296 GCF_000523025.1 Cynoglossus semilaevis | reverse complement strand
AAAAAAAGTTTAGGAAACACTGCTGTACGTGTCATGTTAGGAAATAAAAGAGCAGTTTCTGTATATGTCAATATTGACTTAAAGTAAATGTCGTGTCCTTGAACGAGAGTCTTTGTCCTCATACAGTAGCTGTCACACACAGAAAGATGTCAAACAAGATTGGGGTGTGTCAAACTAAAGTAAATACACAGAAAACAGAAGTGTGACACATTAGAAATCCAAATATTGCCATATTTAGCTGTTTTCAAACAGCAGGAAAATAATATCCATAAAGTTTAAAACACCAACCAGTAAAA
>NW_007602875.1:0-296 GCF_000523025.1 Cynoglossus semilaevis | reverse complement strand
GGAGCTGGGGGGGGTGGGGTTAGTGGGGCAGCCGTGTGTTCTGCTGGGGAATCACAGATAGAGTGGTTGTCTGTCACCGTGACACGCTGGAGATGCTTTTAATCCATCGATAGCAGCGAGTGGCATGTCACCATAAAGCACTTTAGATGATATTAAGAGATCAGGGAGACAAAGCTGAGCGCCGCCCTTCAGTTCAACGTCTGCAGCTGACAGCATGTCACCTGGGTCACCTGCTGAATCAGTCAACTTACTCGGCATTTCAGTATTCTGCTAGCTGTTCTGGCTATCTTATCTTA
>NW_007602874.1:0-296 GCF_000523025.1 Cynoglossus semilaevis | reverse complement strand
CACTCTGGGGCAGAGACGTTGCCCTCTGAGCCCCTGTCGGCCCCCGTTGGCCGAGGTCTTCAGGTTCTCACATTCCCTCTCAGCCAATCAGAGCGAGGCACTGGGGCGCGGGCCCAATTATACAACAGCATTCTGCTGAGCGAATGAGAGAGCCAATCACTCTCATTAATTTATTCACCCCCCCCCACACACACACACACATCCCTCCAGGGACTCACACTCCTGCTGGAACTCACCCTGTTTTTCATCCCGTCACCTTCACACCCTGAACCCTCCTCCCCCCCTCCCTGCTCCTC
>NW_007602873.1:0-296 GCF_000523025.1 Cynoglossus semilaevis | reverse complement strand
TACACATAGGCTCACACACACCTGAAACACATTCTGTCATTATTTTTCCTTTCTTATCAACACAAAGCAAATTTAAATTAAAAAAAGAACCTACTTTTCTGACACCTCTTTCCAGTGTATCCTTCAGGACAGGAGCACACGTTGTTTCTCATGCACTGACCCCCGTTTTTACAGGGAGGACTGCACACAGCTGTAACACATGACTATGTTTCAACTGTCAGTTATCTAAGACAGCATGTACTAAAATATAATAGCAGGTTAGAAAGTGTAATTTCAAATTTTATGGGCCAGAAAAA
>NW_007602872.1:0-296 GCF_000523025.1 Cynoglossus semilaevis | reverse complement strand
CATCAACATCAGCAGGTCACAGGTTTGATTCCCTCCAGGTGTGAATATTAATTATGAAGACGTGAGGCCACAGCGTGACCTTCGTCTGACCTTTTCATCCTGCAGTTTAATCTCTAACCCGTCGACCAAACAACCACATCCCAGCACGTTCCAGCCGTTGTTCCCGGCGTGTCCGTGTCCTGACGTGGAACAGTGAGGGACGCTTCCTCTGACTTCACTAGGAAAAAATGTCCGTTTGTCCCCGGGTTTCCAACAGGAAGTGACATCACTGCGGCCGCGTCCTGCCACAGCCACAG
>NW_007602871.1:0-296 GCF_000523025.1 Cynoglossus semilaevis | reverse complement strand
TATATATATAATTTATATTAGTAACATATTTTAGCTAGAGACTGGCCATATTTCTTAAACTGATTAATGACATTTCATTGAACACCGTTCCTGTTTACTGCCTGATGCAAACGCTGACCAAGAGTGGAATAATAAACAACGCCTTTGTATAAACTGGTTTCTGTCACAACAGCCTGACCTTGAGCACCTCTAATAAAAATATTTTTGTTATAAATTACGTCATTTTCCCCCCTTTTCATGTGTAAGATACGTGCATGCTGTATTTGTACCAATGTTACACTTTAGTCATTTATTTT
>NW_007602870.1:0-296 GCF_000523025.1 Cynoglossus semilaevis | reverse complement strand
CTACAGCTAAGCTACAGCTAAGCTACAAGATGCCTAAATAATCACAGATAATGTCACACATTTCCCAAAAATTATTTCAACATACCAATAATTCAGAAGTAGCTAAGTTTTTGTCAAACAGTAACAAAACAGCAGTTTCCAAAGAAGATAAAACCAGGAATCTGAATTATCCAGGTAGCTAAAAGTTTACTGATCAACTGCTTAGCTGACTGAAGGAAGGTCACATTAGCCAAATAAATATTTAAAAACATGATATTATTAAAAAACAAAAAAAGTATTCGGCAATGCAAATTATA
>NW_007602869.1:0-296 GCF_000523025.1 Cynoglossus semilaevis | reverse complement strand
CACACACACACACACACACACCAGTAATGTCTGGCAGCCAAAGCATATATTTATGCAAATAACATATATTAATCACTGTTGTTCCAATACACAGATGAAGGGTTTAAATGATCACGGTGTCTCCTAAAGCTTCCTACCCACGGTTAGTCATGCAGACTGCTGTTTGCTTCAAATTAGAGGGGGTGAAAAAGCTCACACAGTACAAGGAAGTCTCAATTATGGCTGTCATTTTGTTTACTTGTTTTTCCTTTTTTTATTTTTTTCCACTGTGTCTCTGTAAATTGTTGTATTGTAGC
>NW_007602868.1:0-296 GCF_000523025.1 Cynoglossus semilaevis | reverse complement strand
AAAAAAAAATAAAACGTCTCTAAATTAGTCAAATAATGTCAAAAAAGAATCATGGGAACCACTGCTCTAGCCAATCAAATCTTGTCATTATTGGCCATAAGAAAATCAAGATCAGACAAAGTCAAGTGAGGAAAGGGACTTTGATTAGTAAGGATTTGGATTAGGGAAGATCACAAGTTTACACTTGTCAAGGAGTGTGGCCAGATATGTGCCAAGGAGACAAACCTCAGACAAGCTAAAGATACTGGTGTAGGTGAATTAATCGATGAATGCATTAAGGCTGCATGTGTAAGGAT
>NW_007602867.1:0-296 GCF_000523025.1 Cynoglossus semilaevis | reverse complement strand
TTACCTGTATGCTATGTATAAAAAAATATATATAGCGTGTTGCATTTATGAAATCAATGAACTGCTGCAGAAAACACAAAATTGTATTTCTGCATGTAACCAAACATTGTGAACTCTTGGTTCTCTTAGACACTTGATTGATGCTTGATGAACCCAAAATGCAAACCAACACACACACACACACATATATATACACATACATATACATATATATACAGTATATGTGTACAAAATAATAGACAATTAAAATATTTATTTTACCTGGACATCATAGTACAGTATGTATGTACTGTAGA
>NW_007602866.1:0-296 GCF_000523025.1 Cynoglossus semilaevis | reverse complement strand
GAGATGATCTGTTGAAGTCTTACCCAGACTTGGAGAACTGCTCGTCTTCTTCCCTCCTCCACGCAGCCTCAAAAGTCCTCGGCCAAAGGAGCTGCGGACTTTCTTAGAACCAAAGCTCTCCTCACTGGTACTGTTGTTTCCTTTGTGAGGGAATGGAGAACCAGCTGCTCTGTTGTTGGTCTGTCAGGAGAAAATAAACAAAATTAAATAAAAACAAAATAAACACATAAAATGTTTATATTTGACCGCTAGAGGTCAGAATGGGACCATGCACAAGACAAATCATGTCTGTTCAA
>NW_007602865.1:0-296 GCF_000523025.1 Cynoglossus semilaevis | reverse complement strand
TTTTTTTGGCTGACCTCGTGGTAATTCCTGGCGGACGTGAAAGAATCTTGTCATTTTTTTTAAGGGTAAACCCAGAAGCTAATGAGATTAAGGTTGATATTTGGGCGTCGGCCAGTCAGAGGGTGGAGCCGTGTTTACCACCAAACATTCAGATCTGGACCCGTCCCCAAAACCATGTCGCAGTAGACGAGAAGGAAAGAAGGAGAGCGATTATACCAAGAGGAAGTGTGTGTAGCTTTTAATGCTCCATTTGAAAATCAATTTGTGAAATAGTTATTAGCTTCAGTTATTGATCA
>NW_007602864.1:0-296 GCF_000523025.1 Cynoglossus semilaevis | reverse complement strand
CTCTCCTCCACTCAGCAGTAATGTGACTGTACACATCATCATAGTGGACCAGAACGACAATGCTCCAGTTATTGTGTCTCCGTGGCGTGCACATGGCTCTGTGGTGGAGGAAAAGATTCCCAGATCCACTGATAAAGGTTCTCTGGTGGCCAAAGTGATCGCTTTAGACACAGACTCTGTGCACAACTCTAGGATTACCTACCAGTTCCTACAGGTGACTGATGCCACCTTGTTCAGTCTGGACCAGTACAATGGGGAGATCCGGACCATGAGGATGTTCAGTTACAGAGATCCAC
>NW_007602863.1:0-296 GCF_000523025.1 Cynoglossus semilaevis | reverse complement strand
GAAGCGTTATTACAGTATAGAAAGAGCGGCACAACTGGACGTATGTCAACAATGCAGTTAGTGTTACGTCAAACTCAAGGCCCGGGGACCAAATGTGTCCCGCCAAGTCATTCTGTATGGCCTGTTTAAAAAGCATTTAAAGGTAAAGACACTGAAACCAGCTGAGAACTGTTTAACAGTTCAATCATGTTTTTCTTTTTTTTCCTGGTCACCATTTGTTTTTAAGGAACATATTAATTTGCATAATTTAGTTTAGATATTGACGTTTCGAGCCATTTTAATTAAAGTTCCCGTTC
>NW_007602862.1:0-296 GCF_000523025.1 Cynoglossus semilaevis | reverse complement strand
TTGTTGCCACAAGTTCTTCCTGATAAAATATTAAAGTCCAACTGAAGGGAGAGCTTTGTAGAAGACAAAAGGCTGGAAGCAATTTGTGTAGCTACCAAATTAAAGTTATTCAGCACCAGGGGTAATTTAATTACCATTCCTTAAATGTTGGAATGACTTTGGCCTCTTGAGTACTTGGAGGTCATGTAGGTGTATTTACTTAAGCTAATTCAGAATCAGTAACATGAAACAAGGGCCCAAATTAAACAGGCCCCCTCCACAAATATCAGGTTACCAAGTACCAGCTCTTTGTGTTT
>NW_007602861.1:0-296 GCF_000523025.1 Cynoglossus semilaevis | reverse complement strand
AACCAAAACCAAAACCAGAACCAGACTCAAACCCAGACCCAGAACAGAACCAGACCCAGTTTAAGAAGCAGTTTCTTTGGACTCAGCTGTGAGTCCAGCTCTGATGAGTCAGAACTTTTCAAGTTTTCTGCTGAAGCTGTGACTGAGCTGAAGGATTTTATTTAGAATATTTCTGTAGCTGAGCTGCAGTGACTGAAACCAACTGGTTCCACTGGTTCTTCTCCAGGACAGGAAGTGACCTGGTGGAGTTTGAACACCTTTGGTTTTTATTTTTTTTTTCTTCTTCTTTTGTTGAT
>NW_007602860.1:0-296 GCF_000523025.1 Cynoglossus semilaevis | reverse complement strand
ACAACACATTATTTAATACCCAATTCATTTCACTGCCATGCTAACGCCGCCCTGCTGGCCGACACATGGAAAAAAAAAACCCAAACGTGAGCTACATGATACCCAGCAGACAAACGGTCTACGACACAGAGATATAGAGACACATTTATCCACTGCCATTGATCACCAGCAATTAGACGAGTCACCTTGTCGGCTGTTCAATATCTTCTTCTCTTCTTCAACAAAAGCAAAAGGATCCCTGTGTGACACAAAAACACCGTTCGCTCGTTCCTCTTCTTCAGTTTCAAATTCTGGGA
>NW_007602859.1:0-296 GCF_000523025.1 Cynoglossus semilaevis | reverse complement strand
TCCAAGGGGGTGAATACCTATGATAGGCACTGTAGCTAAAGTTATACCTGTGTTCAAGGCTGGAAACAAACACTATTTCACAAACTATAGACCTGTCCCTCTGCTCCGCAAAAATACTGGAAAAACTCTTCAACAACAGATTGGAATTTTTTTTTTAGAAAAACACAAAATACTTGCTGAGAATCAATACGTGTTTAGGTCAAACACATCAACGTCACTAGCCATAAGAGGCAATAGAACAAATCACAAATGCTGTAGAGCATTTGTGTACAGAAGCAATATTTGCCTTGAGGATG
>NW_007602858.1:0-296 GCF_000523025.1 Cynoglossus semilaevis | reverse complement strand
GTTCAATGACAAGGACTGGTTTTTCTGTCGTTCTTCATCACTTGATTATTTAATGTCATCAGATCTGTCATAAATATTTAAAAAAAAGTCAAATCAAAACAGTATAATTTACTGTGAAATCTCATAACAACAAATAAACATGGGGCCCCACGGTGGAGGAGCGGTTCGTGCTCTTGCCTTACAGCAAGAAGGTCACAGGTTTGAGTCCGGTGGTAACTGGTGTGTCTGTATGGAGATTGCATTTTGGATTTGGCTTCCTCACAAAGTCCACAGGTTGGTCAATATGATGGTCATGA
>NW_007602857.1:0-296 GCF_000523025.1 Cynoglossus semilaevis | reverse complement strand
ATCTGGTATTGTGAAACAAAATATTGCTTTATGTATATACTGTATATATTGCTATATATGTACCTGAATATTTGGGAATCTCTTCTGCTGCTGCCTTTCCATTCCTAAGAAACGGTCGAATCTCGTCTTTTCCGCTCCCAAAAGACGGGCTGTTTTCCAGCACAGCTCCCTGTGGACTGGATCCAACTTTGGAGTCGACCTGATCTGAGGTCTCACAGAGTTGCAGGAAAGCGTACTCTAGGGTCTAGAGGAGAAGGTGATGAAGATGTTGAAGATCAAGATACTGGTACAAATAA
>NW_007602856.1:0-296 GCF_000523025.1 Cynoglossus semilaevis | reverse complement strand
GTGGGAGGTAGGCTAAAAGTGCGAGAAAACCTAGTGAACATATGTGAGTTTCATCAACCATTCTCCAGGCACTGACTGGAAAGCATCTACAAATAAGATGTCGTGACCAACCACGCAACAGCAAGATTTTTTTGCTGAAGCCGAAAAATACATCTGTCTTGTGATCTTTGCATGGACGTTTGTTTAATGGTTTGAAATTTTTGGTGAGAATTTGCTTTATCACACTGTATACATCAAGTGTCAAACTCAAGGCACAGGGGCAAAATGCAGCCCGTCAATTTTGTGTGGCCTTGTAA
>NW_007602855.1:0-296 GCF_000523025.1 Cynoglossus semilaevis | reverse complement strand
ATATATTTACAAACAAAAAATCTAATTTTGTTCAAACGACCGTTACGGGTTGACAGCTACAAGCCTCGAGCTGCAAGGCATTCTGGGCATAAACAAGGGGAAGGTCCATCTGAAGGTCAGCTCTGAGCTTAGGCTGCACATGTGATGCTGAATCCTTTATCTGAGCATCAGTGTGTTTGGGTGTGTGTACACGGAGCGGAGCAGCGGATTAGAGCGTGATGGACTTGTAATGTGTGATCTGACGTCTTGCAGACAATTAATGAAGCAACAATGTCATGTTTCTGACATTGTTGGCA
>NW_007602854.1:0-296 GCF_000523025.1 Cynoglossus semilaevis | reverse complement strand
CAGGGAAGAACGGCCTCAGAACCTGCCGGCAGGGTGACGTTCTTGGCCTCCACCACCACACCCAGACCACTGCCGCTGCCCTGACTCCAGGCTGACAGACAGACACAGACCACATGACCTTAGATGACCTGGTCAGGAGGGGGCAGAACACCAAGGAACCGATACATGAACAGTTACAGTACGTGGGTCTTACCTGCCGGCAGGAAAATCACCGCGAGGACTGAAACAGACAGAAAACACGAAGGATAAGAAAAATAAGAATCGTGTGACTCTGATAGAACTCTTTAACTTTACTT
>NW_007602853.1:0-296 GCF_000523025.1 Cynoglossus semilaevis | reverse complement strand
TATTTAAAATGTACTGTACTGATCAACAGTAGTACTACATTATTTAAACAGGTTTTTGTGTTTCCTCATGAAGGTACGTTCAGAGTTCACGGTGTGTCCTGACTTTCTGGCCCATGAACCACATGTGTTCTTGCTTCACATCCACATCAGAGGTGGATCATGACAGCAGCGCCTGCTCACAGCTTCCTGTTGGTGTGAAGTCTGGGAGCAGGAAGTTTCTTGTGTTTATTAGGGGAATAATAAGCGTTATCGTGTCGCACCTCCACGCTGAGGTATGTAGCTCAGGGAGTGCACAC
>NW_007602852.1:0-297 GCF_000523025.1 Cynoglossus semilaevis | reverse complement strand
GAAATTTGTGATTTCAAAATGGGGTCAGAAGCCAGAAATGGTTGGGAGCCACTGGTATGTTATGATTATGTATATGACAATTTCATGATTTTTTTTAGTGACACTGAAAAATGAATGGAAAACTAAATGACTGCCTTGTTTATGATACCAGATGATCAATGGGAATACAAGAAAAACGTGTGTCAAGGGCTTGGCTGTGAATTATTAAAGTCTAACTTAATTGGTTGAGTTCCAAACAACATCTGATGTCCTGGCCTTAATTTTATTATAATTAGAGATGTCGATATTAGCATAATT
>NW_007602851.1:0-297 GCF_000523025.1 Cynoglossus semilaevis | reverse complement strand
CTTCTTCTTCTTCTTCTTCTTCCTTTCATCCCCTGCTGGTCACACACCCTCACTGCACTGGAGTAGAATGGAGGACAGAAAAGAGAAAAAGTGTGTTTTTAGGTCACGGAGTTTGCTCTGCAGGAGTGGTGAGGTTTGACATCTGGGCCAGAGAGACGTTCTGGCTGCATAGTAACAAGTGATGTCATGATTATTTATAAGCTGGAGCTGTGTCAGGGTTACAACACCGTCATGTCTTTCACCAGCCGTCCACTCGTATTTCTCTAAACTTTGACACTTGACTTTACAGTTTATGAA
>NW_007602850.1:0-297 GCF_000523025.1 Cynoglossus semilaevis | reverse complement strand
GAACTTTGGATCAATCAAGAACCAAAGAAGATGTGACATCAGACCAGAAGAACCGATTGATTAAAAACAAAGAGACCTAGTCAGACTAAAACCTCTGGAACACCTGCAGTGGAACTGATCCAGTCTGGACCTGAAGAATACTGTCCTCCGAGGACCAGACCAAGAAGACATCCAAACGTCTGACACAGTTTCTCCCCCGAGACCAAAGTGAGGTTTGTTAAGAAGAACCTGGAGAAGGAGGACGAACTAGAACCTGTTTGACCACAAAGAAGCTGATGGACAGAGGAGAAGAAGAAA
>NW_007602849.1:0-297 GCF_000523025.1 Cynoglossus semilaevis | reverse complement strand
GGCGTGCAGCGCGTCCGAGTACGAGTACCTGAGCTGGAAGCCGGACTCGTACAGCGGCGGCCGCAACTATGGCAAACCGCCGCAGTGCTGGGACATCCCGCACGACCTGAGGCTGTGCCACAACGTGGGTTACACCCAGATGCTGCTGCCTAACCTGTTAGAGCATGAAACCATTCTCGAGGTGAAGCAGCAGGCCAGCAGCTGGATGCCCCTGGTCCACAAGAACTGTCACCCGGGCCCGCAGGTTTTCCTCTGCTCGCTATTTGCGCCAGTGTGTCTGGAGCGGCCGATCTACCC
>NW_007602848.1:0-297 GCF_000523025.1 Cynoglossus semilaevis | reverse complement strand
TCAAATGTGCAGCGGGATGGAAAATACCGCTGATGTGTGCTTTACTACAATGAACACCAAGTACTCCATTTTTTTCCCCCTCTTCTACTCTTTAGTATCTGTGCTTTCTCTGGTCTTTAAATACTTCAAATGAAGCAGTCCGGGAACTTTTGGAGGACGACGTAGCTTAGCGCAGGCCGAGGACGTTGTCTTTTCGCGACTGCCAGATAGCAGCATGACACCTCTTTGTGCTGTGTTTATTGTACTAATGCTCGATATCACCGTGCAGTGTAGGTATTCATGTGCTGTGGTTCTCCT
>NW_007602847.1:0-297 GCF_000523025.1 Cynoglossus semilaevis | reverse complement strand
AATATAAAAATAGTTTCAGACACAGAATCCGTGTCCAAAGCAGAATCTGATGCAGAATCTGGTTCCCTTCATATACATTTATACGCCGGCGTTTACACAGAACTGAACGCGGGGTTAGAAAAGTTCCCGTTGTTTGGATTATCACAATCTTCGTTGTCAGCAAAGTCATTGGGGTCAAGATCTGCCTCAAACATACGTTGTAATAAGGCGTCGACAGTTCGATACCCTGGAAAAAAAAAGAAGGAAACACAAACAGAGTCAGAAGATTCCATCAGCCAATCCAACTGTTATTCCCCC
>NW_007602846.1:0-297 GCF_000523025.1 Cynoglossus semilaevis | reverse complement strand
ACACACACACACACACACACGGTGGTTCTCTGGGAACCTTTTCCTCTCAGGCATGATATACAACCTCAGAGATCTCCAGTTTTGACAGCACTAATTACACAAACACACGCACGCGCACACACAGCCTCTGGCAGATTAGTGGGGAAAATGGGCCACACCCCATATTTTTATTATAGCTAATAATTGGTTGATAATGTGCCTGTTGTTATTCCGTCTTGTTGTTTTTCAACAACAATGTTGTTGAACAGGCGCGGCTGTAGTTCCATTGGTTCGCCACATGGGGGGGCGGTAACGTGA
>NW_007602845.1:0-297 GCF_000523025.1 Cynoglossus semilaevis | reverse complement strand
AAAAACAGAACCTGCTTTATGTTTTAATTAGTCCACCACTGTTATATACACACACACCGTCATAACTCAACACCCCACTGTTAATGGATCCCGATAAATGAAATGTACATTTTGAAAATTGAGCAGGCACACTTCCAGAATAAAGGCCCAGTTAATCATACAAAAGACAGTAATTTATTGATTCCTCGCAACAAGTCGACTTCTGTTACGCCACCTTCCTTCTTATTTCCCCGCCGGCTATTCATTCCTTTTTATTTGCATGACAGGCTTCATGCAAGAGCCACCCCCCTCACCCCC
>NW_007602844.1:0-297 GCF_000523025.1 Cynoglossus semilaevis | reverse complement strand
TTAGCTTATGTTTAACCATTGAAAATGCAGTACAGTTGGTCAGTAAAAGTACTGGGGAAATTCCCGATTTTTGAATGTATTGCATGTATTATTGTAATGTATGTAAATTATGTAACATTTAGATTGTAATCAAGATTACTTTGATTATTTACAACAAAGTTGCTTCTTTTAGCTTGAAAGAAAACAGAACTTGACTTGTGGTCAAATCTAATGGTCGTTCCCACTGGTATTTACACAGGTGGCATTCCACTGCACTATTCCCAGATAAGAGTTGTGAGTACAAAAGGTGTGTGTGTG
>NW_007602843.1:0-297 GCF_000523025.1 Cynoglossus semilaevis | reverse complement strand
TTAACCCATCACCTTAGTGAGCAAGAGGCAGTGGACAGGACAGAGACAGAAATAAAAGGATGGTTGTAGTGGACCTGAAGAGTGGTCTCCCCCTGCCAAGTCATCCTAGAGCCTGGAGTAAGGTTTCCTTTCGACTGGTACTCCCCTGCTAAGATGAGAACAATCAAATCTCCTGGGGTCGTCATCCTCATCCATCATCCTGAAACTGAAACTGAACTGTTTGTCATTTTCATTTTCAGTTTTTGCAACTGACACAGGAGGCGCCGGTAGGGATATATGGTTCCTCTGGGAATCAAA
>NW_007602842.1:0-297 GCF_000523025.1 Cynoglossus semilaevis | reverse complement strand
GACAGGCGGTCTCGCTCACTAAGGTAAAAACCAACCCATGATTGCTGACCACAGCTTGTTGGTCCGCGCCTAGCATGGAGGAAATACAATAAACCAGAGCAGAGGAACTGTCACTGTGTTGCCCTTCGATGCTTCCACTGTGCTCCAGGACCAACACCCTATTTGATACCCTCCGCAACTTCTTCGCCCGGCTGTAAGGACCACAGGACTTCACCCAGCAGCAGACTCACCACACCACCAAGTGAGATACACTTGGTTAGCAAATTAGCAAATTAGCAAGTTGGGCGGGCCCGCGTC
>NW_007602841.1:0-297 GCF_000523025.1 Cynoglossus semilaevis | reverse complement strand
CCTTGTCTTCAGTGGCTTTCAAGCCATTTAAAATTCCAATCAAATTAACCTGAGCACCTCTACATTGGGCTCACACTGATCTTGTTCAAAGTTGCACCTCACTATAGTGGCCTTCAGCTTGACTGAAGTTTAATCTGTTGTTAAATCCCATCTAATCTCCTGCATTATCAGGTATAGTGTAACTATAGCATTTCTCTGACATGAGAGTAATATTAATGATCATTGCTGGTCATCTTTTTTTTAACCAAAGATAATTAAATCTTTGGTTCTGCTGCTGTCACACACACACACACACAC
>NW_007602840.1:0-297 GCF_000523025.1 Cynoglossus semilaevis | reverse complement strand
GGTCAGTGACATTTTTATTTCTCAGCGATGAACCAACAATTAAGTCACGCATCACGTGGCCTAATTAACGCTAATTGAAACGGAGCAGACTAACTCAACGCGTTGCTTACTCTCGGCGATTAAACTTTCATTTTAATTGCACAGTTGTAACCTGAGTTATGTTGAGACCAATTAAATTTCATTTAAGGTTGTTAATTACTTTAATTGGCTGCCTGAGAACAGAGGCTCGGTGATGAGCGACGGTGTGTGTCTGTGTTTTCTCTACGTGTGTGTTTCTGCTCACACACACACACACAC
>NW_007602839.1:0-297 GCF_000523025.1 Cynoglossus semilaevis | reverse complement strand
AAAACCAAAAGGTACCAAGGCTGCCAATAAATAAATAGTCAAAATAAGCCTGAAAAACAAATACATAGAACAGATTCAGAATAAAATAGAATGGTTTGTAATAAAGAAAATGAAATAAAAATGAATTTTCCCTGTGGTCAACAGTAAAACAAATCTACAGGCCATAATAAATCCAACCACAATGTGATGTGCGTCAGCCAGGCCTGCAGCCAATCAGGACGAAGCTGCGTCGTCACAGAGATGCTTCTCATTCAGTGCAGAACTGACACGAGCGCCTGACTCTTCTTCTTCTTCTTC
>NW_007602838.1:0-297 GCF_000523025.1 Cynoglossus semilaevis | reverse complement strand
GTCACATATGACAACAGGAGCCTCTGTAAAACATGTGAAGCAAATATTGCAGGGAAAACACCACTCACTGATACTTGTTTTAATTATTTACAGATGAATGTTCTATTTCTTGTGCAGTGTCATTAAGACCAACATATTTTCTTCACCTGTTTGAGTTTTTTATTTTCAAATATTTAATATGGTAATAGACAGATGAATAAAACAAAATACATAGTCCATATTACATCTGTTTCTATGCTTGTATTGGACAATCAAAGTTTAAAAGTCTAACATTCTAAAACACATTTGATATTTCCA
>NW_007602837.1:0-297 GCF_000523025.1 Cynoglossus semilaevis | reverse complement strand
CGACCACTCGATCATGACGGGTTAACGAGGTGGAACCTAACGAGTGTTCCAGACCTGGAGGTCATTAACAGAGAATAAAGGAGTCTGTAATAAATGTAAGAACGGTGACGGCCTTGTGTCTACAGACCGGTCTGTGGTTCCACGTCTGTGTCCACTTGTAATGGACAACATTAACATTCCATTTCAACAGCCAGGAAATAATGACCTTGTTGTTGAAGCCATTCTCTGCTTGTTACACATGTACACAGACTGTGGGACTCAAAAGATCCAATTAATACTTGCCCCCCTTTCTTTCCT
>NW_007602836.1:0-297 GCF_000523025.1 Cynoglossus semilaevis | reverse complement strand
AAAAAAAAAAGGCTAAATGTTTATCAAAAATAGATTAACGTTAGTCAAAACCAAAGTTAAAAAACTGTGCACCTAGAATTTTTTATTGGAATCACTTTTAACCCCCCTAAAAATTGGAATTCCCTAAATAGGTAATTTTTAGTGCTAGCCCTGAGATGATTCAGCAAGAAATAAATTAGTTTAGATTTAGCCAAAAGTAACAAATAAAATCACTAAAGGATAGTAGCAAACATCCAGAATGTGCCTAAATAATTTGACCTCAGAAAAGAAACAACTTAAAATAGAGAAAAACAAAAA
>NW_007602835.1:0-297 GCF_000523025.1 Cynoglossus semilaevis | reverse complement strand
GCCAGTTCCAAATGTTGATGCTCTGCTAACGGAGACCTGATAAATTATTTTCATTTTGTAACTAATATTTGGAATAAGAGGGAAAATAGGAAACACGACGATAAGGTGTCGGGAAAAATAAATAAAACGGAAAATCTTATCTCTTAGTTCATTCATGGTCCGTGAAATCACACAATGACATGTTTTCAACAAGAGACCCCTTGAGCTGGCATTTCCATGTCTTTCATCATCACTGGGAAAACGTTGATACATGGGAGAGATTCTGTTCCATGTTAGATAAGATTGGCTTTTTTTTTT
>NW_007602834.1:0-297 GCF_000523025.1 Cynoglossus semilaevis | reverse complement strand
TGTTGGAGTGGGGGGGTGTTGGAGTGGGGGGGTGTACAGGCAGACAGTCATTATTTTCTCCTCAATTACCTGAAGTCCTTGATAAGGAGTAAAAAAAGCCTGGTCTAATTAGAGCGTCAGCAGCAGCGACAGTGTTGTTGTCGGGAGAACAGGGCAGAATAATGAAGCAATTATAAAGGAGCTGCTCTGTGATGTCATCAATTTCTGCTTTTAAGGATGTGGAGATGGAGCGCAGCGGCCGAGGGGGTGTTTAGGCGGAGGGCGGGGGGGGGGGGGGGGGGAGAGGTCCCGAGAGCG
>NW_007602833.1:0-297 GCF_000523025.1 Cynoglossus semilaevis | reverse complement strand
AATTTGTGTGTAATTTTTTACAGATTACATTTTATTCAAATCTTTTTTCGCCACATCGAAATTCACTTGGTGCAGACCCACCAGTGTGTGTGTGTTTATATTGTTTCTTCTAAAATGGTGTTTCTCTTCCTCTTTCAGGAATCTTATCAGCAACAGGAAATGGCTACGTCATTTATATGACCATCAAGCGCAGGACCAAGTTAAAGCCTATGGAGCTGATGACGGTTAATTTAGCAGTTTTTGATTTTGGCATTTCAGGTACTGAATTACTTTTTATTATTCAAATTTGTATTTTTT
>NW_007602832.1:0-297 GCF_000523025.1 Cynoglossus semilaevis | reverse complement strand
TCAACAGAGACTGACATCAGAGCTGATGATCACAGCTCAACATGGCAGCAGACTATGATGAACTCAGTCGTTACTTACTGAAGCCCACCATCTTATCAGGCACTTTGAAATCTTCTGTGGTAAAAGCCCTGGGAGGTGAAAAAAAGAATTAATATCTGATTGTCAAGAAAAACAGAAACTCTAAAAATTATAAGTTTAAATATTTTTCATTTACACATCATAGATAATTACACTTATGGAAAAAATAACATTTAGCCTTGTTTTTTTTTTACAGAATTTTTTGGAAAGTTTTTGGAA
>NW_007602831.1:0-297 GCF_000523025.1 Cynoglossus semilaevis | reverse complement strand
ATCTCTTTTCTTCCTTCTTTTACATACATAGGTCCAAAACAATCTATGCCAGTATAAGTGAATGGAGGGGTTGTTTCCATTCTGTCTTGAGGTAAGTTACCCATCCTTTGTTCCTCAGTACATCTTCTGTACTTTCGACACTTGACACATTTGAAGATGTGTGACGATACTGCGCTGCTGCTTCCAAGGATCCACCATCCGTTAGCTCGCAGTTCGTTTAAAGTCAGTCCACGTCCCTGATGATGAATCTTTTCGTGGAAGTGCTTGATAAGTAGTGCTGATATGTGGCTGTTCTTT
>NW_007602830.1:0-297 GCF_000523025.1 Cynoglossus semilaevis | reverse complement strand
AAAATGTTACATAACTTTCGACTTTATCTTATGATTTATAGTCATAGATTAGCACGCTATTTTTCTCGTAACGTTACATCTTTCTTTTTATAAAATTACGCATTTTTCCCCTTAGGTTTACAACTTTTCTTGAAACGTTTTTTTGAACTCCTAAAATTTTTAACTCTAATCTCTCTAAATTGTAACTTTATTCTCATAAATTAACAGTTTTCTTGTAAAGTTACGTGTTTTTTTTCTCATAGAATTACGACTCTTTTCTTGTATATTTACAACTAGGGATGTCCGATAGTAACTTTT
>NW_007602829.1:0-297 GCF_000523025.1 Cynoglossus semilaevis | reverse complement strand
TCTAAATTAAGCAGTATTTTTGTAAATGTATGAAACAGAATTAAATTATTTATCTCCTTGAAGCTAATTTCCTAAATTCCTGGACAATCTCTTTATATAATTGTTAGCTGCTTTGAGAAGAATTGCCCCTTTTTTAAATTTATTTTCTTATTTAAATATAATTACTTCCCTGAGTTCTTTAGTGTAACTGCCTCTTGTCAACTTTAGTTTTAATCTGTCTTTACTGGTGATATAAAATATATAATTTGGGTACCCTTCACCACAGATTTTCTACAGTATAGTTTGGGCTAACCATCT
>NW_007602828.1:0-297 GCF_000523025.1 Cynoglossus semilaevis | reverse complement strand
CCCCCCCGCACCTCCTTGCCCACTTATCCTGTGAAGGTTATACTTAGTTATTTGGCCACCAAGGCCGTGAAGATACGAAGGACCATATCTGAAATCAATGTTCATTTAAACCCAACTGAATGAACTTGTCTGGACTAGAGCACAGCATGTAGGCAGAATGCAATCATCTAAAATTCTTTGTGATAATAAGCAAACTCAAAGTGTCCACCTTGGTGCTTCATCACATTATATTAGCCCTGCAATATTAAATAATTGTGTAACTGTTTAAATGAGTTTATTATTTGTCATCATGTTAGG
>NW_007602827.1:0-297 GCF_000523025.1 Cynoglossus semilaevis | reverse complement strand
AGAGTGAATTATAACATGGCTCTGCTGTTCCATTGGCCACACACACTCCACTGATCAACATACCATACAGAAACATCCCATTATTGCACACCAGCACTGAACTACCATATGTTCATGCAGAATGCTATGAGAAACTGGCTAGAGTCAAATCGGAGGTTGTTCGCTATGTGACAGACGATCGTGGTTTCCTTTGGAAGACTAAGGTACATTGTTCTGGAGGGATTTAGAGGAGATGTCACTACGTGGCACATACTGACATGGCTGCTGCGCTAGGGTTATGAGCCGTGGTGGCAGAGA
>NW_007602826.1:0-297 GCF_000523025.1 Cynoglossus semilaevis | reverse complement strand
TGAACGGACCCTCGGTCCTGGCAGTCAACTCACATCAGCAGCTCCTTTTCACTCTCTTTCTTTCCATATCAAAAGCTTTGCTGAGCCACTGGGACTCAGCCACGAGCAAACACTTAAAAAGCTTGGCAAAGTTTGTCCTGTGAGAAATGCTGCTGCCTCACCAAGTTAGCTGGAAAATGACCGTCATAACCATCAGCCCTGAGCAACAGTCTGTGCCAAAGGAAACTTAAAGCATCTTCAGCATTAAACCACATTACAACTGTACGTTTGGATTTACCTTCAGTTTCTTTCTTTCTT
>NW_007602825.1:0-297 GCF_000523025.1 Cynoglossus semilaevis | reverse complement strand
TTTTCGTTAATCTTTCCTCTGTCGTTGTTTAACAGCAGCGTTAAATACAGCGGATGAAGTAAAATGGACGAACAACGAGCCGTTTAACGCCTTTAAATCAAGCGGTAACATTGAAACGCTAATGCCGTGAAGCTAACTCGAAAATCGTCTTAAGATTGGACTCTGGAGAAATGAAAAGTTCACGTTAACCATGCTCAAAAGTGATTGGCCAATCTGAGTACGACAAGTGACACGGTGATCAGCTATTGGACCGTGAGTTTCTGAGACGTTGTGTTGTAGTATTTCCATAATTCCGAT
>NW_007602824.1:0-297 GCF_000523025.1 Cynoglossus semilaevis | reverse complement strand
TTGTCTCCAGATTCTGGTGGTGATTGAGCCACTGCTGATTGATGAAGATTACTATGCCCGAGTGGAAGGTCGAGAAATTATATCCAACTTGGCAAAGGTATTTTTTCTTTTTTTATTGTTCTCCACATTTTAGGCTCTGCGAACATTTCTCGCCTGTATGACCTGCTTTTGTGGTCAAGTCAGGGCTAGTAGTTCGCTAAATTAACACCAGCACGAGATCTAGCAGACCTGACAATGACATTTGGTCTGTTCTCACCCTGCACCCGTTGGTTACAATAAGTTTGATTATGGGCAGAT
>NW_007602823.1:0-297 GCF_000523025.1 Cynoglossus semilaevis | reverse complement strand
GGGTGGGTGAGGGAGAGAGAGAGAGAGCAGGTGAGGTTGATACTGATGCAGGAACAAGAGGGAAAAGTGGAAAAGAAAAATCCCCAGTTACCTTTGGATTGAGTTGCGTGATGTCATAACGCTTTTCACTGAGGTTGAACAGCTGAGGAAGGAGAAAATATTTACAGTAAGATTTAAGCCCTGCCCACTGATTAATATATAAATATATTCACAGTATATTGGGATGTAACAGCGTATAGGAAAGCTACAGTTGGTCTCAACCTTGATTTGTGAATGACAAGAAAATGTACTAAAAGG
>NW_007602822.1:0-297 GCF_000523025.1 Cynoglossus semilaevis | reverse complement strand
ATGATAATAACTGATATAATTTCATATTTTAGGCGCAGCACCCTGTTCTGAACAGATTTATGGAGGCCTTTAATGAATTTGGATAGAGAATGCATTTATGAGAGGCTTCGCTGCATCTACATAAATAGTTGATTTCAATAATGGATCTCTGAGGTGAACGGGAATCTCAGTGAGTTTAATGATTAGCAGAACAAACATCATTCATTGGTTCTACTTAGCCTTTTCATCTGTGTGGGAGTATGGGAGAGGGTTTGTGAATAAATCACTAAAAAGTAAATATGTATAAAAATGTCAAAA
>NW_007602821.1:0-297 GCF_000523025.1 Cynoglossus semilaevis | reverse complement strand
AAAACACACACAAGGCTGACTCGTGGCCTGTACTGAAGTGAAATGTTGACAAATGTATCTTCACTGTTCATTACGAATTAGCATTTCAATTTTTAGCTTTTTTTTTTTTGGGGCTTTATCCAGTCAAACTTATTGCGTGCTTGCCTTTCTTCTAGCGCTTCATGACTTTAATGTTGATCATATAACAGTCTGTAGAGAAGCAGCAGAGAAGAGTTTCTGTGTGGACTTATTTATTCTCGCAATCTTTGTTTTTGGTTATTTATTTTTTTATTTTTTTACATATAATTCAACAAAAAA
>NW_007602820.1:0-297 GCF_000523025.1 Cynoglossus semilaevis | reverse complement strand
CCTCGGGCTGTAGTTTGCCCATGCCTGCTTTAGGCTAACTATTTTTCTGCCAAGCGTTTGGAACCATTTGTTAAATTTTTCAGACCCAGTATTTATGATTAACTCAATACTAGATCTGAAAACGTGTCTTTGTTGTTTTTCTACTTAAAAGTACATTTTAAAAAGTACACATTGCTACGGGTAGGCTTTCTACTAGATATTCTAGAAATAGCTAGTAGCTAGCGTGCTATTACTGTAGCTAACTTCTTTAGCTACTTGCGCTAGTTTTTGGTTCTTCGCTAGTTAGCCCTGAGCTTA
>NW_007602819.1:0-297 GCF_000523025.1 Cynoglossus semilaevis | reverse complement strand
TGGAGGTTATTTATCCCATTTTAGACTAAATCAACATCGTAATCATCCCTCAGGAAAACTGATTGATTGCAGTGGAATCACAGACTGATTCTCAGAGCCGCAGCCGTAGTAGTGACTTTTCCATGATTCCCGTGTTTGACTTTCCTGATTACAAGTCAAACATCTGAAATCTGGCTCCGTTCCGTTTTACCCAAATTCCTTTTTCGTCTCTTCAGTTCTGCTCACATTCACATCCAGTTGGTTTATTTAACCTTGCTCTCTTTTTAGGCCACGTTCAGTAGTTGGAAGTAGGAGTTC
>NW_007602818.1:0-297 GCF_000523025.1 Cynoglossus semilaevis | reverse complement strand
TATATGTGTATGTATGTGCATATGATAACATTTATACATGTAAAAATATATAACATGTATAACACAAATGTATAAATATCTGTCAGTCCTTAGAGACGAGCGGAGACGGACCAGGGCATCGGTCTCCTCGTCCTGTCCAATGAAAACCAGAGCTGCACTAATGGGATTTGGATGCAGCTACTGGGGAAAGAGCTGGATAAAGAATTTAGTATAAGCTTTGAAAACATAAACCCTTATCAGCGGACACTGCCTGGTGATTTCCTCGAGGTAAGAGTCTCATGCTGGAGGAGTAAAAAA
>NW_007602817.1:0-297 GCF_000523025.1 Cynoglossus semilaevis | reverse complement strand
AATCTTATCATGTAAATAACACTTGTTGCTGCAGCACTGCTTAAATCCTTCTCTTCTTTGGCTGCTCCTCTCCGACGTCACCCCAGTGGTCCATCAGCCTCCATTTCATCCTCAAATGAACCGTACATCTAAAGAAGCTGAGACTCTGACTTTGCCGTGTCTCTCATCAGCACATTCCCAAACTGTCCCTCCGTCAAATATCCTTCTAGAAAAAATATCCAGGGTGTAAGTACTCACTGTTAGGACCCTGAAAAGAAATGTGTAATAAAATCCCTCCACACAAGAACACATAAAAAA
>NW_007602816.1:0-297 GCF_000523025.1 Cynoglossus semilaevis | reverse complement strand
AGCCTTTTTACATTATTTATCCCATCACTGTGTTGCCCCGCAGTGAAGCTGAATTAAATGCTGCCCCCATGGAAGCCATTTGAAGCAGTATATATTTATGACGTTCTATGCTACTGATGCATAAAAACAATACTGAAGTAGTTTTATTTAATTACATTACACCATTGCTTGATTTACCAACTATTTACCACAGCTAACTTCTACTTTACATTTGAGTGTGTTACAGCTATTTTTTACAATATTTTTTTGCTACCGTCTAGCTTTCTTTTTGGGTTGAAGCAAATGCCTAGCCTAGCA
>NW_007602815.1:0-297 GCF_000523025.1 Cynoglossus semilaevis | reverse complement strand
TTTTTTTTTTTTTTTTTTTCTGTGTTCTTTGCTGCAGCTTGCAGTGTGTCTGGGAACACCCATCCTTACTCCGTCCTGGATTCACAAGGCCTGGGAGAGAAGAGACGAAATGTGGGTTTGGAATTATTTGAGATTTGAAAAAAAAAAAAAAATCAGGTTTTTTGTTTTCTATCTTAGGTATTGGATCGGACAGGCTTTTGTTATTTATTTATTTATTTTTTCCAATGTTCAATCCTAAACTAATCAGCACAATACCTACTTGATACGATGCAAGTATCGGATCAAGCCATTTCTAAT
>NW_007602814.1:0-297 GCF_000523025.1 Cynoglossus semilaevis | reverse complement strand
GGCCGTATGTTTGACACTCTGCGGTAGACAATGGATGGATGCAATGATTCATGTTTAGTTTGTATCGACTGCTGGTCAGAAAAGCAAGGAAAACTTTGTGCTTTGTATTCCACAAACTGCCGTCCTGAAAAGGTGCTAAATTGGCTTTGGTGAATATTTCCTCCTGAATTTGATTCATGCACCGAACAGCCCAACAAATGCAGTTAAATCTCATCTTAGAACAAAAAGAACAAAAGCACAGAATATAAAAACTATAAAGAGATTTTCTGAGGGGAACACATTGAATTGAATTGAAAC
>NW_007602813.1:0-297 GCF_000523025.1 Cynoglossus semilaevis | reverse complement strand
CTAAATGACATTAATTTTCTGTTCTCACGCCTGTGGGCTCTCATCACCTTCACCTAACCCTGTGGTGTAATTCCCCTCTTGGCCACACGTGTCAGTATATGACCACTTCCCATCACTGCTCCGAGTCCGTCCTCCGACCCTGAGAGTTCAGTCGCTGCTTTGAAAAGTTTAGCTTCACCTTTGAACCCGTCCTGGTTTCTGCTCCTAATCAGCCGTTACTGTGAAACAGAGTTAATGAAGTTAATTACGTGTCCTTGATTATCATCGCTGGAGGCTGGGTTTATACAACACACCCCA
>NW_007602812.1:0-297 GCF_000523025.1 Cynoglossus semilaevis | reverse complement strand
TTCCTCGTGTCGTCTCAGGTTGGTCACTCTCTACATTTGTCTGTTTTCTCTTGGCTGAGTTCTGTTCTGTTGTCTCTGGTCGTTGCTTCTGTCCTGTGTTCTCCGTCTGTTCCATGTGTTCCCTCTGACCTCTGTCTCTCTTCCTTCTAGAGTTGGACTTGATATAAGTAATAATAAAAAAAGAACTGAACCAGATTCCTGTGTCCTGAGTGTTTCTTCTGGGGTCCCTTTGTCTCACACTTGGTTTTTTTGAATAAGATGTTGTGATTATTGACACCTGTGCAACAGCCAGGGCTT
>NW_007602811.1:0-297 GCF_000523025.1 Cynoglossus semilaevis | reverse complement strand
TTCTTAGCATTTCAGCCCAGCACACTGAATTCTGGGAAGGCTACCTTCCTGCAGTTTATACAAGTCTGGTTCAAGTTGACACAATAGAATAGACATAATGGTCCATTTCTACTGAGTCATCCCAACTATGTTGCTGATGTTTTTGATTATTCAGCTCAGACAAATGCAGCTCAGGTGGTTTTACACAAAACAAACAAAACAAAAAGAGCCAGGCCAAAGACTTTCTACTGTCCCTCTGATTACTTTGACATTGTTTTCATAAGTTTACACCATTATTACAGAACAAGAACCCCCCCT
>NW_007602810.1:0-297 GCF_000523025.1 Cynoglossus semilaevis | reverse complement strand
CCTGGTGGTCAGAGGAGGAACTGTTGGGGGCTTCTGTCGCCTTTCCAGACCTCGGGTCTCCTCTTCTTCTTTGGTGTTGAAGTTCAACCTCTGGAACCGATGCTCCAGGTCCTTCACGGCCTTGTCGGTGTAGTCCCGCATTTCCTCCTGCAGCAGGCGGACACGTTCTTGGAACTCGACCCTCAGGGTTTTCACGGCTGCCTCCAGCTGAGCCTGATTCTTCTCCTCCTGACTCGGATCCGTCGTCCCTCCCGATGCCCCTCCGTCCTCGTCGCTCCCACCTTTGACCTTCAGTTC
>NW_007602809.1:0-297 GCF_000523025.1 Cynoglossus semilaevis | reverse complement strand
GGGGGGGAGTCGGGGGGGCAATCTCATTGACATCGGTTCATCCAGACTATTGTTTCGTTATGTTCATTATATCATTTGTTTCTAGGAGAAAATTTTAAACGAAAGAATAGAGAATTATGGGACTGAACTACAGGGGTCGCCGTATATCTGTCAAAACATACAGCGTCGTTAGAGACATGGCCTCATATGCTGTAACTGGAGCTGTTGTGCTGCTCGTTAGTGCAGAGCCCCAGATAAAAACAACAACGCAAGTCATGGGGACACGCTCAGAATATCATCACAAGTGCAATGCAACAT
>NW_007602808.1:0-297 GCF_000523025.1 Cynoglossus semilaevis | reverse complement strand
GTTTCATCAACGCACCTCAGGTTTAAAATACCATCTCAACGTATATAAAGAGGATTTCCCATGGCACACTAATGGGCCGCAGCACAGTGGTTGGGAATCAATGGACTACTGTATGTTTAAAATCAATAAATAAATACATTTTCACAGGAGTTATAGATTAAAGCAACTGACTTAGAAGTGTTCCAGAACTATTTGTTCTAGATACTTTTTGACCTGTGTGTGTATATGTTCATAGATGTGTACTGGAGCAGCTGTGGTCAGTCACAGAATTTTATACTACTACTACTACTACTACTA
>NW_007602807.1:0-297 GCF_000523025.1 Cynoglossus semilaevis | reverse complement strand
AGCTCGGAGTCTGTGCTACACATCTGTTCCTGTATTAAAGGCATATGGGCCGGGCCGGGCCAACAGCTCATGAGCAGGCACAAATCTCCTTCCTGAGCCCAATCAGTCTTGAAGAGGGTGATGTAATAGACCTGCCTTGGCCTCCCTCATCCTCCTCAGCACAGTGCAGCCCCACAACCCTACATAGTAGGCCTGACAACATGCCAACTCCCTGTCAACACCTGCCCTTCAAATGCTGGTGGGATGAAGGGACACATGAGGGGGGAAAAGACAGGATGGAGTTAGACTGAGAAGAAG
>NW_007602806.1:0-297 GCF_000523025.1 Cynoglossus semilaevis | reverse complement strand
GAAACACTGCCCTCCAACTGGACTTCAACAACTTACAAAATAAAGTGCTTGATGACTGGAATGGGGAACTGAATGAAAATGAGTTCCAGGGCACTCAACCTTTTGACAAATTAAATCTCAGGCGAAAAGTTTGCACAATTCGTGTCTCTGCACCGAGGGATTCAACTATGCATAGACAATAAACCAACCATAATTGTCAGTTGTAAAATACAATAATTACTGCCGTAGGAGCAGACTATTAACCTAGCACGACATGATTGGAAAACACTCCGGCAATGCTAACGTTGTTAGCCTCTT
>NW_007602805.1:0-297 GCF_000523025.1 Cynoglossus semilaevis | reverse complement strand
GTACAAAAAAGGTTGGGGACCTCTGCTTCATTTGATTGCACTTGCATTTCGGGACCCTGACCCTGACATTTTTGGAATCCCATTGCTGTGCTGTTCTGAATAGTCATTTAGACCATTGAGCATAGCCGTTATCCACAGTTAAATTAGAACAATTTACTCATTCACCCTATAAATTATTTACATACAATTATACAACAGCTAGAGAAAAATGTTTTTGGTGGAGAAACATTGGCATTTAGCGTAGAACGGCCGCTTCGGTTCAGTTTTTGATTTGTGTGTTTGCACATTATGCACATT
>NW_007602804.1:0-297 GCF_000523025.1 Cynoglossus semilaevis | reverse complement strand
AGGAGTCACAGCAGAGCAGTGATGTTGTTTGTTCTTTCCAAACTCTGATCCTGTTTCCTCCCCCTGAATCTTGACATGACTGTTGAGTTAGGATCTTAAACACATGATGATAATAAGTCATAGTAAACAACCTCACGTTAAGTAAAGTCGACAAGTCCTGGTCTCAGAACATGAAGGAACAGTAGGAAACTGACTTGAACAGCCTGCCTCGTATATTTCTCAGCAGGTATCAGCAGTCTGCTGGGCAGTGGTGTCTACACCGCTGCGTATCCTCTTCATGATGTGAGTTTGGACTTG
>NW_007602803.1:0-297 GCF_000523025.1 Cynoglossus semilaevis | reverse complement strand
AATCCAATGAATGTAAGGGGCGGCGCTCTATATACAAATGTGGCAGTGATGAGGAGCCCAAGGTGGAAGTCCAAACACAAGACTGTACAAGGCAGGGGAATCCAGAGTTGTGCAGTCAAGGAAACACAATCTTGCTAAGATGCCCCTAGCAAGATTAAGATTCATGATCAGAGCCACATACATTTACATGTATGTATTTAGCAGACGTTTTTACCCACAGCGACTTACAAGGGGAGGATTAACAATCACTCATGGGGTTCCTCTGGTAATCACCAGTACTCTCTGCTTCCGAGGCAG
>NW_007602802.1:0-297 GCF_000523025.1 Cynoglossus semilaevis | reverse complement strand
GCCCCTGCATCGTGATACGTATCGTATAGCCCAATTCTTGCCAATACACACCCCCCTGTATGGACATAAATTATCTCAACAACCAGAGGCGCCTCAAAGAAATGAAGGTTATGTTGTTTTCCGGGAGGTTGATGTTACATTAAAATCTCAAGTCTGTGTTTTTTTTTTTTTCCTCTCCCAACGTCCACACAGTAAATATAAGTCGGTGTGAGTGCAGAGCACAGAGCACTCTCCTCAGGACTTCATATCCTGACCTTCTGTGTTCTCTTTGTTTCTGCTCCCAAATGAACGACTGCT
>NW_007602801.1:0-297 GCF_000523025.1 Cynoglossus semilaevis | reverse complement strand
TGTCCAAAGGACATTTTGGGAAGTAATATTATAATAATTTCTTGACCCTTCTCCAATAATTACAATTAGCATCTTTTCAAGTTAATCACATCAGTCTTTACTGAATATAAGTTAAAAAAAAAACCCTAAAAACTAAACACCACATTTGTGTTTTTCCCACAGATTTCAGGAGAAGGGGAACCTGGAGGTTCTGCTCTTCACCATTCAGAGTCGTATGAGGGCCAACAACCAGAGGGTGTTCACGCCTAAAGAGGGAGCTCTGGTCGCAGACATTAACAGAGTGAGCCGACTGAGGGG